>NW_018128201.1:42395-103376 GCF_001952655.1 Monopterus albus | reverse complement strand
TGAGGAGCGTCTGCCTCATCGTCCCCCTCATTCTTGGTCCCTTCACTCCTTCTCCCTTCAGTGCACACACTACTGCAGAGGAGGCCCTCAGTCTGCAGGTTCTCTCTCTCTCCCTCTCTCTCTCACCCTCTCTCTCTCCAGTGAGATGACGATGATGTGACTAGCTAAGTTTCTGCAGACCTTTTTGTGCAACATCCTGGAAGGTTTGGCTTACATTCTGACTGACAAATTGGAGGCCATTTGCAACATGTGTCATCTGTCACTTTGTTAAGATGAAGAACACTAGCCAACCTAAGCTGCCCAACTGCAGAACACTTCCTCCTTCCCCAGGATGAACATATTGAAGTCTTCACATAGTCAGTCATTTTATGTTACAGCAAATAGCTGGCTGAAAGTCGTATTTGCAGAGTTGACTGCTGTTCTGACAGTATACACTGGCAGTTTATTAGGTACACAACTGTAGCTAAAACTATGCAGTCTAGTTCAACAGGCCACAATAAATGTTCAGTTTTTGTTCAAACTGTATGATTTAACTGTATGGCCATTTTGAAAGCTGTTGTTTTTGTTGCTTGAATTGTGCTGCTTTATATAGAGAGGTGGTTCTGTTACAAAGCCTACACTCATTGATAAAAATGGGGTGGACAAAACAATAGAAGCAGCTGTCAGTAGAACACAGCACAACAAAAAGCACAGCTGTCCAAAATGATCATGCAGTTAAATTAACACCTATCTGAAAGAGTTTAAATTAAAGCTGAATATGCTGACCTTCATGAAAGGAGAAGTTAGTGCAGGACTTGCATCAGGATGCATAATTTAGCTAGAGGCACCTAAATTGACGCCTGAGTGTATGTGTATGTGTGTGACTGGAACTTAGAACTGTGGCTATATACTGATACAGTTTGAAGGTCTTGATGGATCCATTAACAAAAGAGTTTTAGTTCCTGAGATTTCCTGTGTTGGGCACAAAAGGGAACCCCTTTGGTAAACTGGTTTGATCTTTGCTAAATGACTGTGATGGTGTGGATCGGTGGTTCCCAACCTAGGGGTCAGGACACCATAATGGGTCCCAAGATAAATCTTAGGAGTTATCATCCTGCTTCTGCTTCTGCGGGTCTCCAGGAGTTCCTTACTACTGCTCCATGAGTCTCACCATACTCCCTGTCTCACCTCCATCTCAACTGGTGTTTCTGTTTCTCACCGATGTCCCACCACAGGTCTTACTCCTTCCTTTTCTCTTTTGCCTCCCTCACTGTTTCTGCCTGCTGAATGATACAGTTCCACCATTTTCTTTCCATTTGCACATGCATGTGTGCAACAAGGCCACTCTGACTGCAGGAGGCGCTGGTTGTGGGATGAGTCTGCAACCATCTCCCTCTCTCAGGAGCCCCCCGCCCTCAGCCAACCCCTTCACTCCATCACCCAGCACTGCAGAAGAAGCCTCTTGCCTCCCCAACCGTCTGCAAGGCCTGGCTTTAGCCTCCCCCTTTCCCCTCCCTCTTCTCTTCTATCTTCATCTGTGCTGGTGTTTTTGTCCCAGTTTATGTGGCACCCTGATCTAGATGACCTCTAGCAACATGCAATATTCAGAGCATGTGAAGTACAGGGTGAAATTCCGCACCCATAACATCACAAGTGTCCTTAACTGGCACACTCACACTTGCATATACAGTATGTATTTTTTTTCTCCCTTTTGCCAAAAGGAATCTCCCACTGTCTCCTGCCAGTGTCCTACAGGGGGCGCCATCATCATCTGCCTGTCCCTTGTCTGCTCTTCCTCACCTCAGTGCCTCTGCTCTGTCTCCCTCCCACTCCTCTCTCACCTTCATCATCACCACTCAGGTGAATGCAGGCTGCAGGTCAGGTGGGGGCAAATGCTAAACTGACCTGCTCAGCCAGTTACCCTCCCTTCTGTGATTAAGTACAAGGGCTGTTTTGTCTCTGCAGCCTCTTTGTGTCTGACAGAACACACATACTCACCAGGGCCTTTCTCTCCTCCAGCTACAGGGGGCGCCAGTCTCTCCACTACCACAGCCGCCACCACCTCCCTTCCCCCATCTCCTCTTCTCCCCTCTCTCTTGTCTCTCCTCCTCCTCCCTTCCCCCTCGACCCCTCCTCTTCCTACCCCTACCACTTCCTTCCCTCTACCTTGCCACTCTCCCTTCTCCTCCACCTTTCCTCTTTGTCTCTCCTCCCTCCTGTCCCTCTCTGACTCCCCCTTTCCTCTCCTCCCCTCCCCCAGACCCTGTCACCACCCTTTCCCATCTCCCTCCCTCCCTCTCTCTCACCTCCCTTCCCTCTCTGAAAGGCTGTTAGGCGCTCCTGCACACAGCACTGCAGATGAGGCCTCCGCCTCCCCCACAATCTGCCAGGCCTCTCTCTCTCTCTCTCCTTCAGTCTCCCCCACCACTCCTCCCCCTCCATCCTTCCCTTCCTCCTTCTCTTTCACCCCTTACAACAGCATAGCAACACTGAGTAGTCAGCCACGGAGAGTCTTGTCTCTCTCCCTCTTGCACTGGGGTAATTTCCCTCCATTTTAGATTTCTCATCCCAGAGCAGCAGAGGATGAGGTTTTAATGAAATACTTGAAGGTAAAAATATACACATCTGATCTCACTCAATTTACCTGGGTTGGGAGAACAATGTGATTCACTACATCTAGGAGAGTTAGTCATCCAATGGTGCACCCTAGTAAAGGGTTAATAATATAGTGTTCTATTTCTAGTCTCTAATCACTGGTAACATGTAGACAGTGTCTGTTGGTACAAATGTACAACTGGATCGCAACAGCACAAACACATATGTCTATTTTGTTTCAGGTTTTTCTACAACATCTCACCTAGAACAACACACATTTAAGCAAGCTTTAGTAAACTGTGTCTGACGAGCAACTGGTTAAGGAAACTGGACAACAGTGGTGCATTCAGTGGATGAGATTTTACACTGGTACTGTATTTTGAGGATGGGCGCATTCAAGGCACAATTCCTAACCCCACCATCAGGAGTAAAATCTTTTTCAGTCTTTTCACAAATACTAATGAAAGTTATCACAATCACGTCATTGACTCCATCTGTCATTTCTAGGGTTAAAACAGTACTGGAGAGGTTGTATCTAGCAATGAAATTATCATTCTGCACAGTAAACTCTCATTCTTCATTATACCAGAGATAACACTCTCGAGAAGCTAAATTGAAATGAAACTTAATTTTGGTTGCCAAGCAATAGTGGATATTCCTGGAACTATTTTGGCTACTTAAAGGCACAGCTGGCAAGTGTTAAGTCTTAATCTCACATGTGATGGCTCAAGGTGCACATTCTTTAAATCTGGGATTGAAGGAGAATATATAGAGATTTTATTTTAGAAACATAACTACAATCCCATCCTGATTCCCTCCACTGTATTTTCAATCTACTTAGTAATGTAAAATCTCATTAAAAGATGTTTCAGATTGGTAGATGATTGGCTCATTTTAACCGTCCGTTAAAAGAATCAGTTAACCTGTGAGAAAGGCTCATTTTTATACCTGGTGACTGTGAGAACACCATCACACTTCGATGTCATTTCTGTCAAGAAATGAATGAAACATACAGACATTAACTTCAAAATTGCAGAAAAACTGAAAATCAAATTACAGGCATCTTTTGTGGCAGTGAATCCTTTTTCCCTGACTGCTCACCTAGATTTGCTATCAGCATTATTACCACAATTAGTCCGACAAGAAGAAGAATTTGTGTAGGAAACTTATAACCAGTGTTGTAGTCAAGTCCCTAGACCTCAAGTCCGAGTTCGAGTCCAAGTCCCCAGAGAATAATCCAAGTCGACTCCAAGCTGAGTTAGAACTAGTCTGAGTTGAATCCCTGTTACCTGAGACAGTCATCAAGGTCAACATTAACTGCTCTCAAAAGTTCATGTCCTTGTCTCCAACATCTGAGCCCAAACGCAGTCAGTGCTTGACTCCAAATCACCAGTGCTCAAGTACAAGTTGAGTCACAAGTCCTGTATATCTAGACTTGTAATACTTGAGTCCTGGACCCAAGTACTACAACACTGACTGCAACAATATATGCAATTCATCAAATCATACTTAAACTGGTTTATCAACATAACAGCTCATGATATATACATCCTCAAATAAAATTTAAAAGTCCTTTTATTTGTTGTGCCAGAATATTTGCTTTATTTCATGACCAAATGTGTTAGTGTACTAGACATTTTTGACCAAACTTGTCCCTCTGCCCTCCTATAGTAGTCAGTGCATCTCTGATGTCCCATTGGTTTACAGTTACATCCCTCCCTACATTTCTGCCAATTCAGTATAAAACTGCAATGTTTGCCGTTTTTCTAGTTAAATAAACAGAAGGGTGGCAAATGAAAGGAAAAACCTGAATAGGTGAGTGGTGTCTTCCAGGATGACAGGTCATGAGGGGTCACTGAATGATTTGATGACTATGAAAATGATGTGAATCATATGCTGTGGCTTTCACAGTCACTAGATCCAGTTGAACACCTGTGGGAGATGTTGGAGCAGCATGTTAGACAGAGTCTCCACTACTATCATCAAAATACCACACGAGGGAATGTCTTTTAGAAGAATGGTGTTCATCCCTCCAGTAGAATTCAGAGACTTGCAGGTGCACTGAAGCTCTTCTGGTGGCACATGGTGGCCCAGCACCCGACACAGAAGCTGTATGTAGGGTTTTCCTTTAACTTGTCACCTGTATATTTTAACATTGTGCAATGTTTAGCAGTAGTCGTATTGTTACCATTCATTTGGTGTTTGAGATCAAACCTAAGACAGTTCTCATCAGTCTTAGTTTGGGAGGCAGTGATTTTTATCTAACTGCAATTTAAAGACATTTACAATGAATTAGTGACAGAAAACAGTATTTCACAAAATGTACTATTTTGCCATGAGTCTTTTTGGGAATGATGCAACAAGTTTTTCACACCTGCATTTGGGGATCCTCTGCCATTCCTCCTTGCAGATCCTCTCCAGTTCTGTCAGGTTGGATGGTAAACGTTGGTGGACAGCCATTTTCAGGTCTCTCCAGAGATGCTCAATTGGGTTTAAGTCAGGGCTCTGGCTGGGCCATTTAAGAACAGTCACGGAGTTGTTGTGAAGCCACTCCTTCGTTATTTTAGCTGTGTGCTTAGGGTCATTGTCTTGTTTGAAGGTGAACCTTCGGCCCAGTCTGAGGTCCTGAGCACTCTGGAGAAGGTTTTCGTCCAGGATATCCCTGTACTTGGCCGCATTCATCCTTCCCTCGATTGCAACCAGTCGTCCTGTCCCTGCAGCTGAAAAACACCCCCATAGCATGATGCTGCCACCACCATGCTTCACTGTTGGGACTGTATTGGACAGGTGATGAGCAGTGCCTGGTTTTCTCCACACATACCGCTTAGAATTAAGGCCAAAAAGTTCTATCTTGGTCTCATCAGACCAGAGAATCTTATTTCTCACCATCTTGGAGTCCTTCAGGTGTTTTTTAGCAAACTCCATGCAGGCTTTCATGTGTCTTGCACTGAGGAGAGGCTTCCGTCGGGGCACTCTGCCCTAAAGCCCCGACTGGTGGAGGGCTGCAGTGATGGTTGACTTTTTACAACTTTCTCCCATCTCCCGACTGCATCTCTGGAGCTCAGCCACAGTCATCTTTGGGTTCTTCTGTACCTCTCTCACCAAGGCTCTTCTCCCCCGATAGCTCAGTTTGGCCGGACGGCCAGCTCTAGGAAGGGTTCTGGTCGTCCCAAACGTCTTCCATTTAAGGATTATGGAGGCCACTGTGCTCTTTGGAACCTTAAGTGCAGCAGAAATTTTTTTTGTAACCTTGGCCAGATCTGTGCCTTGCCACAATTCTGTCTCTGAGCTCTTCAGGCAGTTCCTTTGACCTCATGATTCTCATTTGCTCTGACATGCACTGTGAGCTGTAGGGTCTTATGTAGACAGGTGTGTGGCTTTCCTAATCACATCCAATCAGTATAATCAAACACAGTTGGACTCAAATGAAGGTGTAGAACCATCTCAGGGATGATCAGATGAAATGGACAGAGCCTAAGTTAAATATATGAGTGTCACAGCAAAGGGTCTGAATACTTATGACCATGTGATATTTCAGTTTTTCTTTTTTAATAAATCTGCAAAAATGTCAAAAATTCTGTGTTTTTCTGTCAATATGGGGTGCTGTGTGTACATTAATGAGGAAAAAAATGAACTTAAATGATTTTAGCATATGGCTGCAATATAACAAAGAGTGAAAAATTTAAGGGGGTCTGAATACTTTCCGTACCCACTGTACGTGTCCAAACCTGACCTGGATTTGAATATAATTTTTAAATTTCTGTCCAAACCTGGCCTGAGCCCTCGGTAACTGATGGGTCTTGCAGGGGCTTGGTTGGGGTATGGTCCCCGCTGACTGGATGAAGACCACTGCACTACAGTAATCAATTCACCACGGGTGCACTTTGGACTGTAAACCTTTAGCCTCCATTGAGGAGGAACTAATGTCCCATTTTGACCAAAAACAGGGCAAATCATTCATTGTTGTACTGTCAACTTGCATGAACACTCTATAACAGGATGTTAAACCACTTGTTTATATAAAGTTTTGCTATGGGACCCTGAGTTTTGAATGTGATAGTTTTACCATAAATATTGCAAGATGAAAATTCAAGTACAGATGCAGACAGAAGCAGATTTTAAATACTCAATGTAAAAGAAATAATGTTTTTGTTAACTACTGCTGTACATCAAAATCGCTCTGTTCCTTACTTTGAACAATGAAGCCAGCACGGCCATTAGTCCTGTAAGAAGCACAATTGCAGAACTTTATTGTTTATAAATGCTTAAGTGAAAAATTAAAACATGGAACAAATACACACAATTCAAAGAACACACTGAACACAACTTTCTGGCTTGAAAAAAAAAAATGCATTCACTTTTGTGGACATCAGTATGGTGGCTACTATCCAGGTTTGTGGTGCAGAGAAACATTAAGTTAAACAGAAAGCAAGTACAGTACAGTCAAGGCGAATGTGCACAAGGCTGCAAAAAGTTGATGAAATGCTCCTTTATACCACAAGATAAGATTAGCTTGGTGCCACTATTCTGTCAGAGCAAAATTAATGGATAAAATAAAAAATTCAGATCAAATTAATAGCAAAAACAAATCAATTGTTATTTATAGGTAGTTTACAAAAAAGTCTTTTTTTTAAAATAAACGTATAAGAAAATACCAGCCACTAAAGCGACACATATCGTTAAGCATATGGGTGCAGATCATATGAGTCTACTTTACACACAGGTAATAGCAAATATTTAAGGGTACATGTACAGCAACATCTGTCCAAACAGGTCTAAAAGACTGTACAAATTTACACTATCTCAGTATTACTACATGAAAAATGATGGAATATCTGGTCAGCCCAACAGCTTTACCTCACAACAACTCAATATTTTAAGCCACACTTACAAGTTCAGTGGCTAAATCAATTTTTTTTAATCCCCTTCTCTCAATGTAATAAAGTATACTGAAGGCAAAAACCTTTTTCTGTTTGTTTGGTTTAACTTCATTGTTCATGGCTGCACTTTCCCTCCCACTCTGGGGGGAAACATAAAACAAAACTTTACATCAATCCCAGCTGCTCATCGAGTCCTGGCTTTAAATGTCATTGAATGGCTTGTTTAGAGTTTTCACCCAAGGAGATTTCTCTCTTTATTACTGGCATTTTCACAGACGCCCAGTGTAACAGTGTCCTTCAGTCCATGCGAGGCAGATTTGTTGGTGTGGATCAAACCTTAAGTGTCCCTCTGATGGTGGGAGTCCTTTTGAGTTTACCAGTCACACTTGCTGTTTGCCCAGCTGAGCCCCATCTCTGCCGCTTCTTGCAGATGATGGTACAAACTTGGGAATAATGATGGGTAGAGCATCTCTCCCTTTAGCAGCCTGTCTTCCTGAGCCCTCTGTGGGCCCAAAGCCATTCTCTACATGTGTCCCTTCGTCCTCATCGTCGTCATCTTCATCATCATCATCATCATCATCTTCTTCTTCATCGTCGTCTGACATATCATCTAGATCCGAGACAATCTTGGCTCCTGTCCTCAGCTCCATTTTCTTCTCGGCTCCAGTGAGCTGGTCGTCACCATGGAGATGCACCTCTCCCTCTCGCTCCCTGTTATTTTTCTGCTGCTCTTCCTCATCACTATCAGAGTCTATGGCAATGGGCTCAGAAAGGTCCAGAGGCATTTTCTGCGGTAAGGTGCTGTTGATTGTCCTGGTTTGGTCTCTGCTGGCACTGTTGGGTTTGTGGGCAGATGATGTTGCTTTACTACCTTCTACAGCTCCAACTGGCTTTTCCTTTGGAGGTGAGACCATGCCACCATTAGCAGCTATACGCTCCCTATGTCTCAGGAGAGCCTGCTCTGACACCCCCATTCGTGTCCTAGACGTCCGCCTCTTACTACTTCTGCCTTCGTACACCCCGTCCTGTTGGAACGCCAGCTCGTGCTTGACGTTGCTGAGCTTGTGCATGCTGAACCCGAGCAACACGCTAGCATTCTGGGTTTCACACTCCTGTATGCATTTCCATCTTCTGTTGACAAAGTGACTGGAGATGTCTGACTTCCACAGCCACAGACTGGCGGCCAGCTTCTCCACCTCTCGTTGTGTGGGATATGGTGCTCGATTGAAATACTGTGTTAGAAATGCCTTCCTGGACTCGTATGACTCATTTTCGTGTCCTTTAGGGTCAAGAGCCAGAACTACAGGTTCATCAGGATTTTCAACAAACGTAGATGGGCCGTTGATATCCTGTGGGTGGGCCTTTTCACCAGGAGGTCCTGGCCTCCTTCGCTTTGGTGCACTACTGTCAGAGCTATCAAAGCTGGCCCGCTTGAGAGCGCTGCTCTGGACCTGGCTGCCCCGAGAAGGGTGAGCTGCCCGGCTGTCCTGCCCAAGCAGTCATGTTACTAGTATAAACTCCCAGGCAGTGAATACACTTGTAGGTCAGTTTCTTTTCTACAGGGTGGACTGTCTGGATTACTTGGTGCCTCTCTCTCAGGTGGTGGGCCAGAGAGTCTGAGATCGGACCTTTAAGGATAGAAAAACAAAGAGGACACAGCGTCTTGCCCACATCTCTTTTGTATGGCACAGATGCCTGTAGGGGACTCTTGATTGGTGCACTGTCAGCGGCCCCAGAAGGTGTTCTGGGTGGGTGCTGAGGCATTAGCCTCTTGCCTGCCATTAGGGAGGCAGACAATGCTGATGAAACAGAGGTGTTGTTTTGAGCGTGAAACGCCACAGACTCCTCTGGAGCATCTCTCATGTTGTAGGTAGTGACAATCAACTGAACATTCTTGGGATTACCCTGCTGCAGGGTGAGGTCAAAGGTCAAGGGAGAGTCTGTGCGTGGGCCAACACTCTCAACTGGGTGCGACAGCCGCATGTGGGCCACCATCTTTTCAACGTCATTGAAAGTTGCACGGCAATGAGGGCAAGACAGACCATGGATCAACATGTGGTTTAACAATGTGTCACTAGGGAGATATCGGTTGCAGTAGAGACACTTGCTGGTGAAATTGTGGATCTTCATGATGTAGTTGGCTACAGCAGGCACCTTCTCCGCTTTGTGCTCTTTTTCAAAATGAGAACTGTACACGTTCTCTGGGAAGAGCTCGTTGCAGATGGTGCAGATTTTCCACTTCTGAGTGTAGGATGTGCCAAGGACTGAAGGACCACTTTTCTTGGCCGTGACAGAAGCTACAGTAGTAGCTGCCGCCTGGACACGTGAACCCAGGGGGTTGGATCTGAGTGAGGAAGAGGCACTAGCCACCACTGGGCTTCGCAGGCCACCACCAGAAATAAGCTGCTTTGCTGCATGCGACTGCTGGGGTACAGAAACCTGGGCATTCCCTGGTAAAGTAACCCTCACCTGCTGGCTACCAATAGAGAACGGCTGAGTAGTCACCGCTTTTAATCCTATTGCATCATGTCTTATCCCAGATAGAAGACTGTGAGAGTTGAAGCCCGTCTTTAATGCAATGATATCTCGGCCCAACTGCTGTGAGCCAGGAGACCTGGTAGTGGCCATTACTGCACCTTTAGGGCCCATCCCAATGATGGTCTTGTCTCCTTGGGTTTTGGCGGGGATCATGATTATGGGTTTGGGACGGGGGACTATGACACTAGTGTGGCCAATCATGGCAGTCACCTGGTAGCCAATCTTCTCGTGGTCCTCAATGACATGCTGAACAAGTGCCTCGTAGGTCCTCGGAACAAACAAGCACTTCTTGCAGTGGATCTGGTTGCCGTTAACATGGTTTGTGTTACTACTGTCTGTATTCCCTGTGCCACCATTCTGTGCATTCGCCTTCTGTCCTGGCTTCACTATATAGGGCTGGGCTACTTGCTGGAAGTGTTCCCGGTAGATGTGCTTTCGCACTACATTGTACAAAGGGTCCCTGTAGGTGCACTTCTTACAATAGTACACCGCCTGTTCCACACTGTCCCCGGTCCTCTTCAGCACCCCATCCCTCATCATGATCCCACCAGCTCCTGCCACCATCCCACCCGGGCCCTTTCGCACAGTGTTGTTAGGCATGTGGAAGAGTTTGATGTGGGTTTCCAGAGTCTTTTTGTTACCATTGTAAGTACAATAGGGACAGTTGAGCAGAATGTTGTTCTCAAAGTCCTCACTGTGGACATTGCGGAAGTGACTCTTGTACGCAGAGAAGTACTTGGATGAGAAGAGGCAGCCTGAGCAGCAGAACGGCTTCGATCTGTAGTCCTGGAGACACAGAGGTGGGAAGAGGGTTGGAATTTACTAGTTCTTTGTCTGAGAGAAACAAAACAATTGTATTGTACCTTTACACTTATTTTCTGATGTTTGGCTAAACAAAACAATAGATTCAAGTATCAGTGTTGCCAAGGTGCAGGATATTTACAAACAGGTGACAAATGAAAGAAAACAACCACATAAAGCGTCATCACATGCCACCAGAACAGCTCCAGGGATGAACACCATTCTTCTAAAAGATATTTCCTCATGTGGTGTTTGGATGATGGTGGTGGAGACGCTGTCCAATACGACACTTCAACATCTCCCATAGGTGTTCAACTGGGTTGAGATCTGGTGACTGTGAAGGCTACAGCATACGATTCACTTTCAGGGTGTAAAATTAACACCAGCCAAGTGCCATTGTGGCTAGATTGTTCATTTGGTGAATAAATCTCAGAAGACTACCCACCACACTGGCAGGTAAATGTGTAGCACAAACAGTATTGATAGTCCTTCCAGTAGGCACCCTGCTTCTGTGTGTGCAAGAGTTTGACACGCACACACCTGTATTCTGTGAGGACCCACTCCTACTCTGCCTAACTTTCTGAGACAAACATAAAAATAGGCTTTAGGTTGCAGCATAGGTGACACACGAGCCGAAAAATGGGCAGTGTAGTCAGCTGAACTGATTAAGATAAAGATAAAGTAGGAAGGAGCCTATCGGTTACACATGCATCTTAAAAACACTGCTGAAATGGTTTTGGTGGAGACATGGTTTGCTGTCCAAGTCCATCTAGCCAATTGTCTGGCCATAACAACCTCCACCAAGAAACAGTGTGTCCCTGTGTGTGTGCATGCGTCGCACAGACAGGGCACGAGACCAGACTTCAGGGACCTTGCAAAGAAGGAGGTGATTGTGACAGGGAGTGAGGAGTCTCAGGAGGAGCTTTTAGCCATTCCAATTCATTTTTGTTTGTCCCTGAATTTTACAATCATACTTCATAAGTTGTATTGTGGCTTTTAAATTTTAATTAAAAAAAATAAATGTATCAACTGCTGACTGATATAGCCTATTAATATAATTTTGCCTCTGTTTGTATTCAACATAATACCTCCATTCTCCCAAAAGATATTTCCTTCATGTGGTGTTTTGGTGGTGGTGGAGATGCTAACACATTGCTCTGACATCTCCCATAAGTGTTCAACTGGGTTGAGATCTGGTAGCTGCGAAGGTCATAGCATCTGATTCACATCATTTTCATACTCATCAAACCAGTCAGTCACCCCTCGTGTCCCATGGATGGGGACACTGTCCTCAATGAAGAGACCACTCACTTATTCAAAGTTTTCCTTTCATTTGTCACCTGTGTGTATGTGACAGAACAAATGTGTGTACGACATACCTGAACTTTGGTATGTGATGGTTCCCACATGCACACATCTTCCCACGTTGTGTGTTTTATATAAACCTCTGGTGGAGTAAAGTCTTTGTAGTCCTAAATAACAAAGAAATTAACATTAAAACTTGATGATGAAGCAAAGGCACAATTAGTGAGGAGAGTATTTCAAGTACAGCCATGATATATGCTTATGTGGAAACATAAAAGGGGGCTTCTGGGTAACTGTAGGAAACAGATTTGTTGACGTTCATGAATCCAAAATCTGCATCTGCTGTCCTCAGTGTCGAACAAATGCTGATTAGATGAAGCACAATACAAAAATCTGAGAGAATATTTATTTTGTTATTCAGAAATACTTCACCAGGATGAAATGAGCACTCTGTATCCAGCCTTTTATTGTCCTCTGGAACATACGTTTACTATATGTTGGGGCTGGAAAGCAAGTCATTGTTTTTACTTATGGTCTTCATATACACTTACTGAGGAGTATAGATTCTAGATCGGAGTTCTCGTGCCCATCTGTTACTGAAATCTGTCAGATGTGAATGTGTGACATCATTCAGGTAGTCGCCTAAAGACAGTCAGACACCTCATCTAACCTGACCAAATCTGTATAATTCTTCAGGTCTGTGCTTATAAAATCCAGAGGACTGGAGGCTGAATTATGTGATACCTCTGGTTTTTCCTTTTAAGCCTGAGGAGCATCCTCAGCCTCCATTAAGGGAGATATATCAGATGATAAGGTACAGTACCTGTGTGCACAGCTGGTATGTAGTGTAGCTGGGTACTAATTACAGAAAAATTGAATTAGTTTTACTTTATTACCAACTTCCAGATGAATTCTGATGAAAGAAATTGCTCAGTTTAAACCCCAGTTAATATTTACTAATTCATTAATTATTTTAAATGTCATTTTTCACACGGTTGACACATTTTTGCATGTGCAGCTCACTTTCTCTTCTGAATAACGGCTGCAAGTTTGTGCTATCTTAGAAAATAAGTGTACCAAATGATCACTCTGATCTGACCTACAACTGGCTCCAAATTATATGGTTCTTTCCAAGAAACTTCTTAATAAATTACTTGGACATAAACTGAATTTACAAACAGGTAAAATTAAGTGAAGACAATCAATCATGAGAAAGTGGAAAATACACAATTGTTTTTAAGGTAAAGTTAATACGAAAGGTACAGTAGAATGCACAGTAATCAGAAAAACACTGAAACCTAGACGTGCTCACCACTAAGTGATCTCTACAGAACTCCAAGCCGATGTCTCCCAGAACCTTCTTGACATTTTTCCTGGCTTTCCTCAGACTGGCCAGGTTATTGACAGGGAGCTGGAACATTCTGTCCACCTGCACCAAACAAACACATACAGCATGTGATCAGTGGGTGTAGGGGTCAGATTTATACAGGTGAACAGTCCACAGAGCAGGGACGCAGGCTAAAACAATCCTCTGTTAAAACAGCACAGGAGACATGTGGGTTCCACTGAGACAATAGAAAAACAATGCAGAAGTCCAGTTTGAGCAACAGATTGTGAATGAAGATTTATTAGGTGACAAAAGACTGCACAACGGTTTGTAATGCTCACACACTGAAGATCACAGCTCTGCAATATTATCATAGCAGCAACTTTTTAACTTGTGACAATCATGAGTCAAACAGCCGAAAAAAACCTTTTCATTATAAAGTATTTCTGGTTAAATAATTTGCCAGAACTGGATGCTTACATGGATTTGATTGAGCCTGGTTCAATGTTTTGAGCAGCGTGTTTTCCCACAGCCCTCTGTTGTTGCACCACTGCTGTGCTGATTGACTGCCTCCATTCACATACATGAGAAGGGTGTTGTCTTTTTTACCCAAAGCTCAAACTGGTCTGAAGGCAGCCTTATTTTGAAAGGTACATGGAGAGAAACGTACTACCATAAGTTCGTCACAGCACACATTCTGACTTGTCATGGCAGGAAGAGCACAGGTGTTAGTAATGACATTTATAATGGCTGTTCAATTCAAGTGCCTCCGTAAGCTTTGACAGTGTGACAGCGAGCCAGCATGAACAATACCAGGACCCTGACAGTGAAGGTACACTATGGCGTTTCTGACCTCTAGTAACCCCATGGAGCATGGTCCACAGTTTGGTTATTTTGTCCATGTGCATGCACATGCACATAGGTGAGGTGATACACATTCCTGCCAATGGTTTTTCCACTATTGGCTGACATGGTGTGGTAAGATATACAAGTCATAGCTCAACACACCTTTACATAATTGGGCGCTGAGGATACACAGCAATGTGCCAGTAAAGGCAGGGTATAAGAGATGCCTGGCTTGTAACAAAGATGTAAACAATCCAGGTTTTAAATTATTTTAAAACATTTGGCTTTACATTGCAGGGCAACTTAATCTGTGAAGATGCAGGCCAGTGCTCTGCTCTGCTTTGACCTGGCAAAGCCTCATTTAGCTGTATGGAGCAGAAAGACACGTTGCTCGCAGAAAAACAGACCCACTGGTTCAATTCAAAACACAGCTGATGCGCCATCCATCCATACGTTGTGTTATTATCAGTAACACCATGTTCGGCATTAGTAAAGCCACTTGCCAGAAGAAAAAAGCCTGTTTAATTCACCGTCTGAAGTGGCTGGCCCAATGTCTCTATTCAACCCATGGCTGATTACTGTGAGGTCAAAGGTCACCGAGGCAGTTCAGTGACAACAAACAGCACAGTCCCAAACAACACTTCAGCCTTTTTCCCTCCTAGAAAGGCCAAAACAAAGAGGTGGAACCATGTGTGTGTAGTTCCACCAACTGTCGGCTTAGAAGCGAGCCGAGAGAACTGGAGACACTTCTGCTGCTCTGCCTGTCTGTCTCACATCCAGAAATATGCAACGAGACATATACTCCTGCCCACTTCCTCTCTCTGTCTCTCCTCCCTGCTTCCTCCCATTACTTGTAGAATCCAAATTTATTTACAAAAAAAATATAACATTCCTTGCAATTTCATCCTTGTGAAAAGCCCAGATGGGATTGTTTTGTTCAGGACAGGTTTAGGTCTCAAGTAGTAAACTCAACTGAGCGGCATTTTGTGGAGGGGGAAGGGAGGAGGAGGGAAGGAGGGAGGAAGGGGAGGGACAGAAGGAGCAAGAGAGAGGATGAGGTGGGGGTGAGGAAGAGGAGGGAGTGAGAGGGAGGAGGAGCAAGTAAGCAAGTGAGGGTAGAAGGAGTGTGGGGGAGTGATGAGAGGAAAGGAGAGGACAGAGTGAGCTACGGAAGTGGAAGGGGGTGGGGAGGCAGGGAGGTCGGTCAGGCCCAGAGGAGAAGGAGGGTGAGGGAGGAGGGGAAGAGGCTTAGGGGGGAGAGAGAAAATGGATGAGGGTGAGAGAAAGAGGGGGCGATGGATAGGCACAAACAGGGAGGGGGTGGGAGGAAAAGGAGAGGGAGAAAAGCCAAGCAGAGAGCTGAGCAGGAGGGAAGGGAGGGAGAGAAGCAAGAGGAGAGGGAGGTGAGGCGAGAGGAGGCTGCTCTGCTCTGCTGAGGGCTGCTGGCAGAAAGCAGGTCTCCCCCTTCTACTGTAGTGTGAGAAAGAAACAAGGCTCACAAACCTTCAGACACAGACCTCCTCACACTCACTCAGTCCTCCACTACTGCCGTTTACACTCCTCCATATGCTTACAGAGGGGAGAAGCTTCGGGTGACATCCACACTCACCAACATCCCAAAAATAATTTGTGCTTAAAATGCACAGGATAACTGTGCCACTGGGCTGAACACCAGTATGCAGCCCTTAATAAAAAGGTGGAGGGCTGTGTACATGTGTGAGTATGTGGTTGATGCTAGTGACCATGATCATCACCTGACCTGTCCTGATCAGGTGACAGCCCTCCACCCCCTCTTTCCACTGGATCAAACACGAGGTATGAGTGCATCACAACCATGGTTGTCACCTGGCTGAACCCTGATCATCTTTGAGGGTTTGGCTATATAAAGAAAAACTTGCAAAGGTTAATTAAACAAACTGTTAAATGAACTCCATGCCACAATGTGACTGTGATTATATATTAATTTCGTGTATTCCCAATTCATAACTCAGTACAGTAATGCAGGTACTTCCAATATTCGCAAAATTTCTCTCGTTCAAAACTGGTGGTGCGGTGTGGTAACGCTCTTGTCAGTTCATCTAATATCTGATCAGGAGCCGGCAGTCCCCAGATCGATAGCTTTGGCAGGGAGCTGCTACCACTGACAAAGGGGGCACACCGCGCTAAGTTAGCATGCTAAGCTAGGCCAACTCGCACCAACAACACGAGCTATTCAAAAACTAACACTGTTGTGTCTCTCCTTACTTTTCCACAGATCACATTCGTCTGCGTTTATCTAGGTTATTGCAAACAAACCTATCGGAGAAGTCATTCAACTTGCGGTTATGTTGAATCCACCTGACTAACGTTAGCTAGATCGACAGCCAAGTTACCTTAGCTGTAGTTCACCGCATCACCGCAGGTAGCCACAGCTAACAAGCAAACTATCCCAGTTAAGGGTTATTATGTACAACATTATGACAGCCAAGTTTACCTGCTTTCACATGCAGTGCTCCCGTCTGAGTGAAATGTGTCTCCTCAGGATGACTGAGGTGATGTACAGACACTTTCACTTCTTGTAGACAGCTCGGTGATATCCTTCCAGGTGACAACTAGCTTCGTGGGAGGGAATCAGCCACCCGGCCGTCTGTCTACCCTCCAAACACGACTGTCCCTCGCTACAACGAGGGCTATCCTCCTTGCTCTGATCGGCAAACGGGAACAGAAAGCCTCGGAGCCTCATGAGACAATTAAAGCCTCCATGCCCTGGAACAGTGAGGGCGGACACATGCCCCCTTTCGCAAACAACTACCGGCGTCCCCGCTCTTTCAGATATATTGCCTAGGTCTGCCTATGATTGCTTGGCAGCCGATAACGCTTTTCCCATTCTCTGACGGACAATACACATCCAGCCTAGAAACTGCCCTATCCAAAATGGCGCAAATAAAAGGGGCGGAAGTGACATCTACTTGATTAACATAAATAATCTCATTGTGAGATCCTTGCGAGTCCAGCTCATTAAAACTCCTAATTGGTTTGTCAATCAATTTGATCAATTAAGCAAATGTTTGTCCAAAAATGCTCATCTCGCCCCTCACAGTCTGCAGCCTTTCCCTGTGGGGTAAACAACCAGGCGCAGTAGTTGCGTGATCTGGCCGACAGCGGGCGTCCTTCTGAAGCGGGTTGCTCCGCGGTCAGGATACATCTGGCGTTACCCCTTCACTGCGGAGGGTCGGACGGACAGTGCCTCAGCACTCAGCTGGGGTGGCGCTGTACTGAGTTGTGTAGTATCTGCCCGGTTGTACCAAACCGACCGGGACTACTTTCCAGTACAGTGCCTGGTGAAAGGCTTCCCAGGGAACACCACTGTAAATATCCGCACTTAATACCCTTTGACACTGCCTTTAACCTATGGTAAAATGTCTTCGTCAGATGGGGTTAATTCTTACCCTTCTACCCCCACTCCCATCATTATCATCATCAAAGTGAGCCACCCCATTCCTGCCACTTAACGAATCTTGTATAATGCCAGAATACTACCTTGCTGATATGCAACTCTTGATTCATCAGATGGTGTTTTCATGATTTGTATTCCATAACAAATTTCCAAATAAATAGATGCACAAGAACAAAACAGACTAGTCCTAGAGCATTTGGGGCCTCCGGTGGTCTGAGACCATGGCGAAGTGATCCACCTGATAATCCAGCCCTGACACTTTAATTAGTGTAAGAATAAAAGTGGGATGTTAAATATCTATACGATTTATATATTTTTTCTTTATATTCATCCTGTTGTGACCCCTGACATTTCCATTAGTGTTGTGTCAGAGATGTAAAAGCTGGTATCTGTTGACTACTGCCGTCTCAGCATCGTACACTGGGAAAGACCAGGAGATGTTAACAGCTCCAAACAAAGCTAGTAGCTGGACCCTGAGTTCATTTTTTCTGTCAGACTGCTGTTATAAGTCAGGAATGGCTTTGACTTCCACGTTCCACTACACATCTTCTTTTGCTGGTGGGCAAGCCTCTGGGGAGCCAGGACTTTTGACTGTAATTCTGATAAGTTACATGAGTGGTAGACATTATCATCATCCAGGATGGACTAAAGGTTTTTCTTGCACGTGGTTGAAGGTTAAAATCTTTTCTTTTCACTGTTGACCTGTCTGTTACCTGACACTTGTTTCAGGTTTACCTTTGATCAGTGAATATCATTCAGAAAAGCTGGTTGCTCTCTGCAACTCAGTTTAGGTTTAGACTCTATACAAAAAAGGACAAGAAAACCAGAGCTGGCAATACAAACAGTTTAATGTCATACAAACAATCTCAAGTGTAGCAGTTAGTCACACACTATAAACCCTTCTGACAACTGTATTAATACAGAGTTCAGTGACTTCTGGATTGTGAATGATGAGATACTGTGTGTTGTGTTCAAAATTCTTTATAGAGGATGATGGGAATGTAAAGCACTGTATTTCTTCAGTATTCTGGATGGCCACTGTCAGGGAGTTAGTTTATATTTACTGCTAACAGGGGGAAGGGGGGGGAGACCATTTCCCTTGTCATTTGCTGTTATGTCACTGTCCGACCATAGACAAGCAGAGCTTTCCCCCTCATTACAAGCCTGATATAACTTCTGTTTATACAGCAACCTGGAGGGTGAAAGGAACACTATACGACTGTGGCGTGTCCAAACTGAGGGCATCAGTAATCATGTCGTGGCGAAGAGTGTGAGCAGTCCTTTCACAAACGAAACTATCTCATTTCCTCCCAGTTTGGACTCTCCATAAACTCGATCCACAAATGAAATGGGTACCTGTGGTTTAAGAGAAGAAAAGCAAACTGTTGCTGAATTTGGTGATTCAGAACTCAGGGAGAAAGTTAAGATAAACTTCAGTGATGTAATGTTCTTTAACCAACAACATTAATATAGGTCTTTCTGAATTAGACATAGCCCCACAAATCTGAAATTGGCTGTTTACTTGATGCAGAAAAAGCAGTAAAATGTTTTTTGTTTCACAAATGTAAAAGTGGGTTTAACTGTGTCTAAGGCTTTTTGCCATGCATCATCAAGTTTCCTCCAAATCAGAAGCTGCAACTCAAAAGGTAACTTCATTGTCAATGCAGGGTCCACGTTATGGAAATAATTTATCTGAAAACCGTATGAACCCTGTAAAAAATGACCCCAAAAAACAAACAGATCAATTGATCAGTCAGTCAACTGATTAGGGCGTCACCTCTCCAACTGTGTAGTTGAGCTGTCTGGCACGGACAATCATCTCCATCTGAAAGACGTAGCCTTTAGACACACACCGCTCGACTAGATTCTCCAACACCTTCTTCTTGTACAGCCTGACACGAGTAACAACAAAGAGCACAAGTGTGAGAAAATATTCACATATCTCTCAAAAGTCAGTGGCACTTATTTCACAGTATGTGCACCATTTACCTGAAGCTGCCTGTGAGATCTGAAGCACCAGGTCTCAACAACACTTGAGTCAAAAAGTTGGCTCCCCGACTGTGAACAAGCAACAGAAGAAAAAAAAAAATCTCTGTCTGTTGTAATCACAGGGTCAGTGCAAGACGGCTGAGTGGAAACTTAAGAGACTGTATTGTTGTTGACTTGCAGTCACCTGATGAGTTTCCTGCGCAGGTCCCAGCCGTACACGCCTCCGTTCCCTTGGTATCGAGTACCAGATACCAGGTCATAATTACCTTCCTTCTGCTTTCTGACAAGAAAAAAAAAACTTTTATCTTAAGGATATGTGAACAATTTCATTTCCAGTTGTGCTAAAATATTGTAAACTAATATTATTCAAATGTTCAAAAAAATAATTTTTTACTGTGTATATGAGCTGAAAAAAAAAATTAAAATACAAAGACAAGATGTGAAATGTAGATAAAGAGACACTTACTCAATAAATTCTGGGATAAATTTGGGCTGGAAAAAAAACAGACAAACAGATCAGGTGAACTCAAGCCTCAGATCCAAGTTTGGCACCACCTTTAATGCAATTCAGACATCAGTTATAGAATTAGCTAAAGCTGAAATGATTATCTGACTAGGTTCAGCAACTATTCTGATGTTTAACTGTTTTTAACTATGGCTCCAGCTTTCTGAATGTGAAGATTTGCTTATTTTTTATGTGACAGTAACCTAAATATACTTTAGGGTTTCAGATGATGCCCTTCACACAAAACAAGCAAAATGAAGAGACATTTTACAGACCAAACAATCAATGGATTAATCAAAAACACAACTGGCAAAGTAATGATAATAAGTGCTATATGACCATCCACTTCTTCTAAGCCAGGACAGGTCACACACCCTGTGAGAGTGAACTTACTGTTTACACACAATGAAACAAGCTCCACTCACATGATGTGAAAGATCTGCATCCATGATGATGATGAAGTTCCCAGTTGCATGCTTCATGCCATGGATGTAGGCAGTGCCTTTGGAAGGAAGCAGGAGATGATCAGAAGTTGGAAAAGGTTAGCAGAACAAATACACCACTTTTCACACAGTTTCACACTCACCTAGACCCAACTTTTTCTCTCTAGGCCGTAGAAGCTGAAACACAGAACAGAGAACAAATGTGTGCACAAAGACCCCAAGCACTACTCACTTACTAGAATCAGGTGTTACATAGGCATGGTAGATGTCTACCAAGATCATACCCAAACTATCAGCTGTTGTCTCTAAGTCATTTTAAAGAACTCCATTAATATATTGTAGCAATGGGGTGGAGCAGCACTCGGCGGGGTCCGCCAGCATGCCTGCTGGGGCAGAAACCAAGGTTTCTGTTCATAGGGTCTGGTGGTGTTTATGGGCTTTGGCGTTTACATAAATAATTGGTGTGTGTGTGTATGTGTGTTCAGTTTTGTCTGACTACTTTTTTAAAAATTGTTATCATTGTAAGCACATTGAGATCATAAAGCATTGTATATAAATTAAATGTATTATTATTTTGTTCTTCTGAAAGAAGGGCAGGGGTTAACACTGATTTATAACTTACTATTTTATCCTCTCCATAAATTTTCTGCAACTGCTCTGCCACCTCCAATGTCCCATCTGGGCTTCCGTCGTCAATGACAATAATCTCGTAGTTATAGCCACTGTAAATGCAAAATAAAGGATGAAACATCTTTTGACACACATACATACACTAGTCTACTGGCACATTAAACGTTACAAAAGTCGGCTAACTAGAACATAACCAGTTTCCACTGTAGCCGAGATGTCATTTGTTCCCTCTGGTGTAGTGACAGCTCAGCACTGGCAGGCTTGATCACAGCAGTAACGTTAGCTGCTAGCTTGGCAGCTACGCCAGCTTCCCTGAACTCACCTTTGACCGAAATATTTCACCAAAAGCCACACTATCAAAGGCAGGTTTTCCCTTTCGTTGTAGGTAGGTAATAAAACAGAATATTTGTCCCCACTATTCCGATTTGGGTACAAACTTTTTTTGCTTGCCATGGCGCTGTGAATCTACTTTAGCTCCACTGCGCAAAGGTGAAAAAGAGCCTCACAACATCCTGTTTTTATTTTCAAAATAAAGTATTAGACTGATCACTTGAAAACGAAATCAATGCCCAGTGGCATTAAAACTTATTTAACTGTTGTGGAAAAAGTCCTTAGATCTTTTACTTAAATCTAAGCAATATAAGTTGGAGGGGTACAACTAATTATTATTATTAATATTAATAACTACATTTCCAAGCAAATATAACAGGGTCTTATTTGTCAGCTCTGCTATTGTGCTTTGCTCCCAGACTCATCCACCCCATTGGTCTGCTGTTCATGACACCTAAATATTTCCCGGTTGTTACCTGTCTCATTTTTAGTAACAATACTGAGTAAGAAATTAGTCTGTCACTTCTGTTCCCCATATTTCTATGTTTGAACAGAAAAATATTGTGAAAGGAAACCCATAAGGGTGCTTAAAGACTTTCTACATTATCTGATAAATAGTAAATATGGGATAGCACATTTATTTGAGCTCTACTCCCCCTTCCCTGACACTCTGCTGCCTACAGGCCTTCTGTTGTTATTCCAGCTTCCTTTCTCTGTGTTTTCAAATTATGGCATGGAAGCCTGCCCCATCTGACACCTAGCAAAGGTTGTAAGAAGTGTTTTTTGAATACAGAGTACTCATTTCAAACATGTAATCAGCTCGTCTGCTAAAATTCTGAAGCAGTGCCTGCCAGACCAAAGAGGCATTTTTCTGTTTCTTTAAAATTTGAATCTGTATCATGAATAATGCAGTGAAGCCTAATGATTACAACAACATGAAATAGAAAGTCACTTTCCCCATTTTAGGGGTCACCACAGCAAATTGTCACATTTGACACATGTTTTACACCAGATGCCCTTCTTGACACAACCCTGATTTGAACCTGGGCTGCAGTGGCAAGAGTGCTGCTCCTTAACCACTAGCATACCAGGGATGGCTATGGAGCCATATAGTTTTCAATGTGAGGCAAAGACCTAAAGACAGATGTTGTTATAAAAATACAGGGAAACCATGGACACACATGACCTCTAAAGAGTCTTGTTACCTGAAACCCTTTACATTTTTTTTAATAATCACACCATTACAAAGTTATCTATAATTCAGGAACTTAAGGTGAGTCTTGAAGACTGTCCTCCCAGGTCTCCAGCCAATTTCTAAACCACTCTTTTATATAATGATGGATAGGAGACCAAAGCTTATAGTGTTGATTGTCTGATAAATAGTAAACATGGGGCAGGACAATTCTCTTGGCTATACTTCCCTCTTCACGACACTCTGCTGCCTAAAGACCTTCTGTTGGTATTCCAGCTTCTCTACCTTCTGTTTTGATGCAGTGAAACCATGGCCTCTAAAGAGTTTTGTTATCAACACTGGTTGCCCTTTTATATGAACTGAATTATGGGATGATGTCCCAGTAGTATTGTTAGCTTCTAACCTTTTTGTTAGAAATTAACCCAATTCTTTTGTTGGAAGCACGAGAAGTGACGACAGGAGAGGACTCTTTAAAATCAGCAGAAAGTTTACTGAATGTCTGATCACAGGTAGGCCTTACAGTGCTGGGATCAGAGAGACAGAGCTCCCGCAGGAGTTCCATCCACTGACCTCGAATTAAGGTCTTACAATACATTTTATTTTCTTGGGCTTGTGTGTGTGATGCTAATTTGTATGTTAAATGTAGGTGTGGGTGCAAAACAAGCCAACTTGTCTTTGTTAAAATGTGAATTGGCTGTCTGGTCACAAAGAGATGCAGACATCTAGTCTCTACACAGAACTTACAGCATTCAAAGTAATCAGATTCTGCTTCATTACAGCTGTAAGATATATAAGCAAGGGAAACAAATGTATTAAAATAACCAAAGCTCAGTAGTTCTGGACAATCATCAATACACCTGTAATATGCATAAAGAAGTAAGATAACGTTATGAAGGGTAACTAAAAGGAACTACAGGTATGAGAAGTAACTAAAGCTGATAAACTAACTAGAGTCTATAAGACTCAAATCTTACAGTATGGTCTGCCTGGTGCTATGTTGCTGCTCTGCTGAAGAGGATGATCTGTGACAGTGCCTTCAACTGAGTGCAAATGTTTGTGCTGCAAGTGGACTCATAAGCTACATTTTAGGAACTTACAGAAACGAGTGGAAAAAATATTTTTTAATTTTGATCTCTGTAGCTTCCATATGGATGTAACTTGGTATGTAAGAGACAGGCCAGATCAACTCTGTGTGGAACACATGCGCTGGTAACAAATATCTTAAAAACAGTATTTAATTAAAAGAATTTGGTATGATTAGATTTTTTTTTGCACAACATAGCTACAGTACGTGAGCAGGGCTTCATTGTTATGTTAATGAATCCTTATAAGCCACAGAATACAATATACAAACATTGTAGTAACACTGAGTCTGTGCCCTGCTCAGTCACACACGATTTATCATTCACAATTCATTATTATTTAAAATAATGGCACCTTCTTTTCATATAGTGTGAACCTTCTTGAAAGGAATTATTCACAAATATGACAAACTCTCACTACAAAAAACAAAAAAAAAAAAGAACAAAGAAATTGAATTTCATGCTGATGTACTCTAAAATATCACAAATAATGACAAAAGCTAATGATAGTTCACAAAGAAGAAGACAGCAACAACCCACTCTTTGCAACTGTAAAACTGTAACCAGCAAATTGGTTTGGTATTGGCACTTGCATTTTTAAATGGCCACATTCAGTATGTCAACTATACATAAATATTAGCATTACATTGAGGACCTCACAAGCTTTTATTTTGAAAAATGTATCGACATTTGTAACAAAACTAGAAAATGGGCGTATCACTGACACTAACCTGACAAAGTTCTTCCCTTATTGGTTACAGCCTGGAACCTCCAGTGTCATCTTCAAATACAAACTACAGGAAGCATTCCTCTCTTCAACATGGTTCCGACAAAGGACTATTTCATAATTGGTTCCTGACAGCCAGTTAGTTTTCTCGTTCTGAAAGCTGAAGTCAAGTTTAGCTAAAGAACAGCAGCTCTGGGGCCTGTGTAGACTGATGAAGATCACTTCAGGAGAGGACAAGCGTGAGCCCTTAATCCTCCATCAGGATAAGTGTTTCACAGCACTACTCTGTCATATCACTAGTCAAAGATGTTTTGAAACAATAACCAGCACACATCATTAGACAAATATTAATGGAATTTTATTAACAAAATTTTATTAACTACACAAAACTGACTCTCTCTTTCTCTCTCCCCCTCTCTCTCTCTCACACACACACACACAAACAAACACATACACCATGTAATGCGTCTTACCCAAACCCCAGGAAATCAGAAAATGTAAACATGAATTTTCATGACAACAGACAGTCTCACAGTATCACTTATACCATGGAACAAAAAAAAAAGCTTTTACACCATGGATTATGCATTTTCCTTATCCTTGAGGCAGTTAAGGTTAGCATTAGTAACACACAGTTTCAGTGTGAATAATAGTGTATAAAATGAGATTTTACTAGTCCCAGCAGGAAAATATTTTTCTTTATGATAATATCTGTTCATCACAACACTATTCTACATCAGAAAGCTTTCTATTTATTCTTAATTTATTTCTTTGCTGATTTTTTTATACATAACAAAACAGAGTAACCATTGGACAGAAAGAGGTCCTTCTTCTAGTGTTTTGATGTTTCATGAAGCTTCCGCATCAGTCAGTGGCAAGTTCAACGTACCAAGTCTCTTCAGTGGAGCTTTTTTAAAGCTCCATTCTCAGCCTGTCATTCGGCTCCAAAGGAACCACAGTCTTTTCAAACAGACCTCAGTCACCTTAGTAATGCTGCCTGCTTGTTCAAATCCACTCAAGGTTGGTAGCCATAATAAGGGTCTTCTGAAGAGAGCACACACAAAAAGAGTCAGTGCACCAGCTCCACACTGTATTTGGCTGTGTTGGCAATCAATTAATGACACAAAGTATATAACCACAGGTGGCAATTAATATAGCATGGAATTATTCAAATTTATAAAAATAATGTTCTCCCTGCCTTCCAGCAAACACCACATAATACCAATAAGTACGTTTTCAACTGCTCAGATTAACTGCATTAAAGCCGCCTTAATTTTAAAGATGCTATAATCAATCATCTCATATTATCAATAGGTGAAATGACTGAGTAATGTAACAGTGATCACTTGAAGTGACAAACCCAAAAAAATCTATCATCTGACTTTGCAGTTCCCCCTTGAGTATTTTTTGTATCTTTTAGGGCATTGTTCTGGCTTGATGACATTCAGATGAATTGGTTTTGTCCAGTCTCACAGAGACAAACAAACACAGGTAGCGACTAGCTGGTGAATAAGGTAAAATATTTAGCCTCTAAAAAAACAGATATTTCCCTCAGGATTTGGTGGAGGCCAAAAACTGAGCTAAAAGACAATGAATAGTAGAGCTGCATTCACTGGGTGGACACAAACACAAGGCCAGTGAATGATAATGCTGCTCCGTGTCTGCTAGATTTCCAATTAAGGTAGGTAGGTAGGTAGGTACTTTATTGATCCCTCAATGGGGAAATTTCAGTGTTTCAGCAGCAATGGAGAACAAACAACATAACACCATGAGAAACAAACACCACACACATATCTTGATATAACAAATTTCAGTACCTCAAGCAGCAATAGAGAACAGACAGCATAACACCATGAGAACAAGCACCGCACACACATAAGACATTGACTGAGGATACTAAGTGAGTGTTGTGTTTACAGTTTGTAATCTTCAGAATAACAAAAACTGTTGCCTGCCTCTAAGGCAGAGAAAGCAATAACTAATCTAAGAATAATAAATGCTATAATTCTTTCACAACCACATTATGCCTTGCTTTTATTTACACTCCAGTTTTCTCATAGAAAATGTCATTAACCTGGAATTCAACCTGTATCAATATATTTTAACCACCCAGTGGTTATACCTTCTCTGCAGGACACACCAGTGCCAGGATCATTGCATCTTGATATTCCGAGCCTGTGTGTCAGTCTTAGTAACTAACCTGTTTGCTGGGGGATTCTGTGGCAGCCTCCGCTGCTGTCACACACACCCGGTGGTCCAACCTCTCCTGGCTGTCCTGGAGGGCCGTGGATCCCTGGGGATCCTGGCTTGCCGTCTTCTCCTTTGGAACCTGGGGCTCCCAGCTTGGATTCACCTGGAGGACCTGCAGACACACACAGTACATAATGACAGACATGCATCACAGCCAGATTTACAGTATTATGATGTTAAAAAGTAAAATAGAGTGGGTGGCATGGCTTTTAGATTTCTGTAGCATCCTTTCTGTGCATCTGATTTATTAGTCTCCACATACACAAAACCCTAGAAACCATTAATGTTCCAGCACAGATAAGACAACCAATGACTCCTAGAGAGGTACCTGCAAATCCTTTGACCCCTGTGGGCCCCTGGACATTGGTCCCTGCATCACCTTTCTCTCCGGGCAAACCTCTCCTTCCTGCAGAGAAGAAAGATACAAATTGTCAAAGTGTAAAGCTTATAATATTATCATAATGGAGCCTAAAATGAGAAGAAGGCAGCATTTTCATAATGTATAAAGGTCAGATCTATGTACAACAGGTGGCTGACACAGTGGAGAATTTAGTTGGCGCCAGCTACTACATGGAGTCTTACCCTGTTCTCCTGGATAACCGGGCCTGCCAGGTTTCCCCCTTGGACCAACATGCCCCTGGGTGCCCCTGGCGCCTGGTGGGCCCTTAGTCCCTGGTATGCCGGGTTCCCCGGGGGGCCCCACCGGCTCCTCGATAGGAGCTGGCTTACGACTTATCTCATTAATAAACATGTCAAGCTTTAACACCTCATCTGAAAAGTGCGAGAATGTGCATCAAGACTTTATTTTTAAAGTTATAGTGCATGAGACAACTGCAGAAATCATTGTTTTCAAAGGCTGCAAACAGAGTTCTTACTGTGCACAAGCTGCTCACAGGCCTGTGTGACTAGTTGATAAATCATAGCCATAGACTGAGGTTCCCCCTGTAAAACATCAGCAGATTCACCAAACCCAGTGTATCAGTTTGACATTTAATACATAAAAAGCACAGAAAATTTTGGTGACAACTTTATGTAAAGCTACTGTATAACCCACTTTCTCTCCCCGTTCCCCTTTACTCCCTGGCAGACCCTGTAAAGTGAAAGACATAAATGCATAAATATAAATAATTCAGTGTCAAGACAGATGTGACTAATGTTGTTCTTCTGGTCTTACTGTAGGCCCCACAGGTCCTGAGGGACCCCTTTCCCCTGCAGACCCTGGATGTCCTGGCATTCCTTGGAAACCCTGTACAGTATAAAGAGATAGATCAGTATAAATATATAAATGACTACACAGAGAAACAAGACTTATTCCAGAGGCAATTATGAGCACACACTGGTGAATCATACTGTGAGGTGTTAGAACAGGGCAAGGCAGAGACAGGCAGAGTTGTAAACCTTCCATTGGGAGGGAGATGTGAGGATCAGCTATGTCAAATACCCCCTGGAAATGACTAAACTTGGCATACCTAAATTATAAAAGCATTACCAGCAGCTGGGCTACATGCAAGGTTTGCTGCTGTGTGGAAAGCAAAGGAACCATACTTTAAAATCTGTTAATAAGTTGAACATTTTCGTCCTGAGGGTGGTGCCAGAGGAAAACTTGTAACATGTCCAAAATGAAAAAGGTCAATTCTCAGTCAATTTAAAATGTGTGCTCTGACAGAGTTATTAGACAAGTGGCCAGGTGTCGCCATAAATGTTCATTCTCTGAAGACAACAAATAGCCACAGGAGATTTCATTAAATAAGGTGAGATTTTGACGGTAGCAACAAAACTGCAAACATGACAAAATTCCATCCAGGGATGAAAACCAAAGTCATTCTTACCCTGGGTCCAGTGATGCCGGGTGCACCAGTGTTACCTTCGACACCCCTAATACCCTGTGAAACACAACGCAGAGAGATGAGGACAGAAACAGAGGAAGACACAATCATTACTTCAGCTCAGCTAACATTTACTGCTGGGATAAAACCGCTCACCTGGGGACCTGGGTTCCCTTCTTTCCCTTTTGGACCTGGGGGGCCTGGTGAACCCTACAGGGGAGAGACAACAAGGTGGATGGAGAGAGCGTGATAGGAAACAGATGTGATAAGGTTGTACACAGAAATAAATACTTGTTCTAAATTTTAGTGACCCTACTACTCCAGTTTAAATTCACCTGGACTCCTGGGTGCCCAGGATCTCCCTTTTCCCCCCTTGCACCTGGTGGACCCTAAAAGGAAAATGTAACATAATGGAGTTGTAATTCCTTAGACAACAGATAGACCATGGTTAGAACTACTGTATTCACAGATACGTGTTTAAGGCTGCAGAGAATACCCACCACTTTGCCCTGCACAGTTATACCTCGGGGGCCTACGCTGCCCAGGGGTCCAAGACCTCCATCAAGTCCAGGCTTTCCTGGAGGACCCACCTCCCCCTGACACACAGAGAAAACTAACTTAAAGACATCAGTTTGGTGCTCCAACACATAATTCCAAATAAAACGTCCACTGTAATTTGAAAATGCTAGAGTGACTCAGCTAACCTGTAAACTACTCTTAGATTAATGCATACACACTTATTTTTAAAATACTAACAGGTTTAAGGTGAAACAGCTGTGTGTTTATGTTTATAGCTGGTTAAATGCTCTGTGATTAATGCTGACTGAAAAATGTCAGGTTCCCTCGGCTTTACAGTTTTAGCTCACTGCTTATCCGTCTGGCCTTCACGGTGTGGTTCTATTGTAGTGATGTTTTCAGCCACAGCAGGTACAGACAGGTGACAAATTATTAAAGGAAAAACCCAAACAAATGAGTGGTCTCTTCCAGGATGGCAGTGCCCCCATCTGCAGGACAGGTGGGGTCACTGAATGGTTTGATGAGCATGAAACAGGTGTGAATTATATGCTGTGGCCATCACAGCCACCAGATCTCAACCCAGGTGAAAACCTTTGGGAGATGTTGGACAGATGTGCCACAGCGCTCTCCATCACCAGGGGCGGATGTAGAAAATTTTGGACATGGCAGCCAAGCTGGGGCACAGCCTCAAAGAAGGCTGGTACATTTGAAATGCATGTTAAAAAGTAAACTGAACTCTCCATTAGAGTTCAGAGACTTGGAGTCAGTGCCAAGGAGCACTGAAGCTGTTCTAGTGGCACATGGTGACACTTTGTATTGAGTTTTCCTTTCAATTGTCACCCTACTGGTGCTACCTGCTCAGCACCAAATGTCAGTCAGACACAGAGGCTATCTGGTGAACACAGTGGAACATTTACCAGAATTTGATATAGACCAAAAACTGAGCTAAAAGACTCAATACTGAACTTACTGGTCTACTGTAAATAAGGAACTGTTTGTTGACAAGTAACTTAGCTGGAAGTTAAAGGACAAAGTTAAATTGCTATACCATAAATGTAACTAAATTCTGTAAAATCATGATTGAGCTTTAAGAGCCAGAATAATCACACTAATGTCACCTTTTGGCCTTGCTCTCCCTTTTCGCCTTTTTCACCACGAGGACCTGGTTTTCCCTGGAAAAAAAAGAGAAAATGTCAACATATCATTGAACAACTGGATTAAACAAAAAATAACTCAGCAAGTACTCTGGGTCTATTTGAGGTGACATACAATTGCTCCAGGGGAACCAGGAGCTCCAGGGACATCGGAGGAACAGGTACAGGTGTATGCTGGGGCAGGACAGCTCTCCTCATCTCTCTGGCACATCCCGGCATTAACAATAAAGATATTAAGTCAGCTACTAGAAAATTCACCATGCTCTACTAAGGTAGCTCTCATCACTGCATAACCAATACAAAAGAGTGATGACAGCAACATGAAGTGAAGAAATGTACAGGATAACATTTTAAGTATGAGTCACTTTCACACATCTCACTGTTTGTATAACAAACATTTTGAAGACATCTTTTTATTCCACAATAGGCCATCAAGAACTAAGCAATGAAAAATTCAAAGTAAGCACTGAGCTCATTGATAAATGGGTTCAAACACAGTTATCAACTCAACTGGCCTATACCAAAGAGAGGTGCATGTAAATATAAACAGACTAACTACTCCAGGTAGGTCACAGCAGGTGTCCTCGGAAGCCCACGTGGTGTTACAGACGATCTCAAAGGACTGCAGCTGGAGCTGGATACAGAGAAGAACACAGGATGCAGGTGGAGCACAGGGTAGAGTGAGAGACCACCAGGTTGTTTGATACATTCAGGATGTACAGTTTATTGACAGACTTGGCCTGGGTTCAAATCAAAGAAACAGAATAAGATAAAAAAAAAGTACCGAGGCAGATCCACTTTTGGGTCCTCTGGTGTTCACCAGCTTTCCCAGCATCTCAAAACCATCGGTCGGTAGGTTGCCTAGAGGGCGGGCAGGTCTCTCACCCACACGCTGGCAGTCCACGAACAGGGACACACTAACCTGGCTGACCAACAAGTGAACCTGCCAATGGAATGATAGAGGACTGATCCAGGGGAACCACAAGTGATAAAAAAAAGATATCAGTTATCATATGTAGGTCAGACTTCTCCGTCAAAACACCTTATACGTCTATTTTTACAATTATGAGCCTTTGTTTTACTTCAATTTGGGGGATAGTTATGTTCCTATAATTTTCGGGGTTTGGAAGGTTGTAAACAGGAAGTATATTGCTGCCATGAAGTCAGTTCACCTGGACTGCACCTTGAACCCTGTTCACCTATATGTGTTTATATATTGGCAAATCAGCACCATGGAACTACAGTATACAGTATATTAGTAGTTCCTCATAAACATCTATCAAATGACTCGCACTAAAATGTGATTTCGATATCATATGAGAAAAATCAATCAATCAAATTTTATTTGTATAGCGCCAAATCACAACAAAAGTCATCTCAGGACACTTTACAAAATAAGGTCTAGACCTTACTGTTATCACTATTATTACATAAAATAAAAACTTAGTGTTGAATAATTACAAAGAACAGAGTATGTATAACAAAAATGACATGATAAATGACAGCTAACATAACATTTGGTATAGCAAGGTAACAACAAAATGATAAGTTACTAACCTATTGAATATTTTTAAGTCATATTAGAAGTGACATGTTGAATGTGGTACTTTAAGCAGTGAAGTATTTTCAGCTTATTGTGAGTTACTAAAATGCACCTACAGTATGTTCTATGTCTAGAGTGACATACAAATACTGTACAGGGCTTAAAATGATAAATTGTGAAGTGAGTTGGGTTTCTTAAGCCTCAGTAGACATATCAATGGCAATTTCTATGCTGTGTTTATGGACAGTATTATTTATTAGGCTGTTCAGTGACCAGACACGAAGGCCCACAAACAAAGCTTCACCCCCCTCCATCAGTAGGTCTGTCCGGCCCCTGATAACCAGTGGTATTTTGTTGAGTGGTAAAGTTGGGGGTGTCCACCTCTGCGTCTGTATGGTAGTCATCTAAGCCCCTGAAATACTAAAGAAATCTCTCAACTCTTGTTTAATGTAACTGGATTTGTAAGATAAAATTTTGATAATCAGCTTTTACACTGAAAAAGCGAAGAACCTTTCAGAAAAGAGAAGATGCCAGAGAGTGCAGGACGTTCACTTCAGATATGTTGAAGGTGCTCTTTGGAAAAAGGGACCAAAAGAAAAGCACTAATAGAAAAAATAAAAATCCAAGGTACTCTTCTAAAATAGATAAAAAGCCTCATCAAGCGTATTAAAAACAACACATTCAAAAGCGGGTTACAGCCCATGTGTGGTGGCATAAAACTACTTTCTTCAGGGAGTAATCTGCAAAACAGTTTTCTCTTAAGTAGATGTGAAGTAATTGCGAACACCTGAAGACAACAGGAAGCCCACTTCAGCAGCTGAAGTGAGTTTGGTGATTTGCTGTCTTTGGGATGATTAGTTTCCTGTTGTCTTCAGGTGTTCGCAATTACTTCACATCTACTTAAAGGAAAACTGTGTACTGCAGATGACAGCCTGAAGAAGGCAGTTTTATGCTGCTACGTAGGACCCACTTTTGAATATGTACTGTTTTTAATACTTATCATGAAAGCCACTGGAATATAGGCTTTTTATTTATTTACAGAAGAGTACATTTGTTTTTTTTTTCCCTAATGGAGAATTTTTATTTTTACCTTTCACTTCCAGTTCAAAATTGTAGTTATTCCAGTTTGATAAATACGGGCCTTGGACTGTGATTACAGGAGGAGGACTGATAACTTATCACACAATGTAAAGAATTATATGACATTAAAGTTCTGAATGATTAAATATCCACAATTAATATATACATATTTTGAATGTAACTGAATATTATTTTCCCGTACATTATCGTCTTCTGTTTATTTTCCTCGTAATCGTGTGACAACTGCTACAGGCCTGAGCTTATACTGTATGAGTTGTCTTTTTCTAACCACCTCGTTCACCTTTCCGCATAGCTTGACATCCGTTTTATTAAAAATACACAAAGATGAATAAGTAACACGAAAGACAGACATGATTTGAAATCATAGCATTAATGTTTCATTTTCTGCTAAATGACAGAGAAGCTTTCATTGAGGTTTAATCAAGACTCGCTCTGTGTATATTATCTCACCTTGTGGAAACTGCCATAGAAGAGTCTGTGCACCTGGGGCTGGTCAAAGGTCAGTTCCTGCACCTCTCCCCTGTAGTCCAGACTGAAGTACACCAGGTGCTTGGTTGTAGCTGTGTCAAACACAGATACCAAAGACAATATTTGGTAAAAACTTTTATTTCTACATTATGTCTAGCAAAACTGTGGGCCTCTAAAAACGGGACATAGGCTACAGAGTCGGTTTATACCACTCTGATCTGGCTGGGTGTAAAGACAAAGGTGCACAGTCTAGTGTCTCTGCTTTCAGTGTGAGAGGTTGAAAGATGCAGAAATGTTACTCACGGTCGAGCACCACTCCCATTTTGGGCTGGAAGTCATTGTCAGTGAGCTGCCAGAGGGCGAAGGGCTCCCTGGGTGTATCCTGCAACACGCGGAAAGCGGTGCTGATGGTGTGATCTGGAGAGAAACCTGCGGGGTGGATAAACCTGATGGGAGATAGGCACAGGTGGGTCAGTTTACATCAAAACAAAAGGTAGGCTCCATACTTTTTCTTCTGAAAAAAAGTCAGTGCAAACTAAAGATGCAGTGAACATGTTTGCAGAGGTGTGTTGGAGGATTTTGAGCTAGAAGGTCATGTCTGTACAGTAAACTGCACTTCTACTGTTTAATAGCTGGTCAACTGATATGGAAAATACATTAACATAATATTAATATCACTGAATTATTACAGTGTTGTAGATTGGAAAAACTACCCATGGAAACAGGAGTGGTACCAACGATGGCTCTGTGTAATCTGAATGATGGATGAATCATAAAACACTTTGCCTCTACTTTTTCTTCATTAGCAAAAAGACCAAATATTTGTCCTGCATAGTTGTGATTATCAGTCCTAAATCCAGCCTGAGCCTCAAAAGTAACGGACTACTTTACTTCTAACCAGTTAAATCTGCATGAGTGACAGTTTCTCAGTGGTGTTCAAACTGGAGTTGGATACATACCACTTACAAACATATTGCTAATATTATTATTACATGTATTTTTGAATGTGAGCCATCAACACAAAAAGATAAGAGCATTTAGGCCTGTAATGTCAGTGTAGCCTTAGTTAATGTGAGGCTGCGTTTATGAGTATTAGTGCACAGATACAAACTACAATAAAAGAAGAAACAGAAGGTAACTTAAAGTCAGTAAATAAAAGCGAGAGTCTCACTTGGTGCTCTGTGTCAGTTGAACGTCCCTGTACAGAGTGTAGGTGGGGAGGGTATTGAAGACAAAAGGCTCGGCTGCCACGCCCTCCACGGACGAGTGAGCTTTCTGGGTCAGACCAAATGCTTCCATCATGTCAAACCCTGAGACAACATGCACATAACAGCATTTAACACTATTACTGACACCATTTAACAACGGTGCAGATCTGTTAAGACAATGTGGTGACAGTTTCTTTTCTTTTGTTGTTGTTTTTTTTTATTAAATTATTCAAAATGGGCCTTTTATGAGAGAGCCTACAGTTACAAGAGGGGAGAGCTTATCTCACCTTTAACGATGTTGTTTCTGATGGTCACCTCAGGGCACACTGCAACACAAGAGGGCAGTGGTGAATCATTATAAGCAAGGCAAACAAACATCAGCACCCAGGGATATTTTTCAGCATTTTCAGGTCAGAGAAAATTATTATATCCTCAATATGGGCTCAAGGCACATGTAAACAAATGTGCTATTTGACCATGTACCACTTGGTGCATCAAAGAACTGCTTCACATTGTGTGGCAAGGGAGAAAGCATCAAGGAGCAAGAAAGTAATTATTTAAAATATGAGATGAATCCCATTTTCCTTATTTTATCATTCCTGGGATCTCAGTCCTTGTTCAACCCAGAAATCATTCCAGTCTGCCATGATGGAGGATGTCCCAAAGCTCTTATTTCTGCTGTGAAGGGCAAAGACTGAGTACACTTGTTATTTGACCAAAGACCAATTAATATGATCACATCTCGAGTAAGTAAAGGCTGTTCCCGTTAGGGGTCACCACAGCAAATCATCACACTGATGACTTGCATGTTGAAATTTGTCACGTGTTTTACGCCGGATGCCCTTCCTGACGCAACCCTGACTCGAACCTGGGCTGCAGCGGCGAGTTCGCTGAATCCTAGCCACTAGTCCATCAGGGACCCCTCTGGAGTAAGTAATTATATTCAATTCACAAAAGCACTTCTTCACAATATGTGGAGAGAGAGAAAGCAATGAGGAGCAGGAAACACAAAACATTGTTACACAAGTGTTGGAATACATTACTGCTAATTTATCATCTTTCAGTGAGATCATATTGTATTGGTATTAAGATAGTTCATGGTCTGATTCAAACCTGCGTGAACTAAACTGATAGCATGAAAAAATTTTATTTAAATTGACAAACAAAGCATGACTCATTGCACTAGTCCTCAAGATTGCTATGAAATCAAATTCAGCCACTTCTCCAACAGTTACAAATTTTCTCATTGTATTAATGTCTAGAGGATGAACCTGTGAGACTCAACTAGTGACCCACTGGGAATTTCTGAGCTCCACAGTATAAGATATTTGCCCAATTCAGACTGAAATGACACTCCAGAAAGCTTACAAAAATAATTCATATTCTCATGAGACATATTTCTACAGGAAAAGTGATGAGTCACCTTCATTGTGAATCGGATATAGCCGGGGATGAATTGGAATTCTGGCTGGAGCCGTGGCTGCATGAGGAAAAACAACAACAATTATGACACTTTTAACCAACAATAAAAATATCAGGACTCTTAATGATTTTTGTTTAAAGACCATATACTGCATGCTTCTGTCTGCGAAAACAATTACTGGCACAGCTAATGAGTGACTTGGTTACATTTTCTGGAGGCAAGCAGCTTTGGAATTGTTTATTTCCCACATTTTATGTTTAAATAATATATTTAATGAGAAACGTATAAAAAAACAGTTGGTGATGAGCCAGCTTACTTTAATATGTAGTGTACTGTACTGTTATTATTAAGCCACAGATATACTTGTGTTTAACAACTCATCCGTGTGTGCATCATGGCTACCTCACATACCCAGTTCTCCTTGGGAGTGGTGGTTGTGCACATCTTTAATCATACAAGTCTACAAGATTCAATTCAGCATGTGACCAGTGGGGGGAGTAAGTAAGGTCAGCGGTGGGTTTGGATCACTGCAACAATGATGGAAAGTTAATATAAAAGAAAAATTCATAGAGTTTTTCCGGCTGACACACCATGTGCACTGCCACTGCTGCCGCCTTCTCTGCTGTGGTTTCAATATTAGCAAGTGATGTCATGCAATGAATGACAAAATGGAAGTTGAAGTGAAAATATTTTGTTTCCCGTCAGGTATGACTGGGATCTAATCTGCCCCCTAGTGGATATACTTTTTAATCCTTCAGATATACACAAAGTATTCAAAGAAGTATGTGACCAATGACACTGGTGCTGTAGCCACGTCCACGCGTACAGGTTTGTTAAAGATTAAGTATATCTACTGTGAGCATGTCAAACCTGTTGGATGGAGAATGGAGACGGCAGCGCCCTCTGCCGGACCAAAGGGCTGATACGATACAGAGTCTCGGGTTGCAGATCAGTGAAACAGTGACTACTGCTGGAGTCATCGACAGTTTCTTCCTTTGTGTCCTTGTCTGAACACACATAGCCAGGACACACATATATACACACAAATGGGCAAATTAAAAGTGGCTCTAAGACAGCTTTAAGTAAACTAAACAGTCATTTACCATAACTTTTACTAGAGGTCACCTTCGACAGACTGAATGACAATATGGTATCCATCGACAGCAGACACGGGTCTCCAAGACACACAGATGGTGGAGTGGTCTGACCTGACCACACTCAGACTGCTAACCCGCAGACTGGCTGGAGGGATGAACAGAAAAGCAAAAAAAAAAAAATTCAGCTTTACATAAAGAACAGTCCGAGGTGAACTGAAAAGTTAGGCAAGCACATGAATGGACACACAGAGCACCAGATGTTTGACATTACAACCTCATTTTACAGCAGGGTCAGTGTGTATGAAGCCTCTCATAAATGATTTTAAATTTGTTCAGTGAGTTACAAAAGGTCACTTGCAAGTTTACATATTTAGAAAAAGATTCATTTGTCATTTCTATGTGATCTTATAAAATTTTTTTATAGCCCAGCCAATATAACTGTAAATGTGTCTTTCATAGCTGCTATAGATGTGGTTAATGTGACTATAAGGACACATCACACTACTTATTCTAATTGTATTCATGCCAGACAGACAGACAGACAGACAGACAGCGTGACAGACCTTATATCTTTTTATTAACTTAACAAAAAGTTTTCCTAAATATTTGTTTTCTTTCTGGGAAACGGTGTGTCTGGCCTTTGTGCATGTGATGCAGCCATCTACTGGTAGCTCCTAACTGACTTAGGAGACCACTGGACCATCTTTGAGACCAGTTGTTTACATTTAGGGATGTTTAACGCATGGCATGGTCTTAGAATTCTGATACACTTAAGATCACTTAGCATAATTAAAAATAAATCATTTCTACAAACAAAATTGTTGTGTATTTGAGTTGACCAAACAAATTCACCTGTTTATTTTTACTATTCTTCTTTGCTTCTTATGGAAACAGAACAAGTGGTTCTGACATTCCTCCACTTTTCCACAAGTTAATTTACATTAAACTTTGACCCTTCTTTTATATAAGCCTGCCAGTGTGTTACTATTTCCAGCTGGTCAGTGTTTTACAAAGCTGTGGCTAGCCTTCCAGTGTGTTGGACTCACTGGTTTTTCCCTGGGCTGAACCACTGCCTCCTTCTCTGCTGCGGTACTCGGCAGTGACCAGGATGCTGTAACGTGTATCTGGCTGTAATGACTCGAGCACCACCTGCTTTTCGCTGCCTGGGACCAACACCTGTAGACAACAAACCCACCTTTCAAAATAAAGCTTTCAAGTAAAACATCTGTCTGTCAACACAGAGACACAGCTCATTTGACTAGGTTTTGACCCTAGAGTAGCAGCAGGATGAAGCAGCTGAAGAGATTATGACTGCAGCTCACTTACAGTGCTGTCCTGGGCTTCAGCTCCAGTCAGTGCAGTGTAAGACACACGATACTGGAGGACATGAGCATTGGGAGGTGCCCAGCTGACCACCATGCTGACCGCAGTCTCCTCAGAGACTGATATGCTGGATGGGCCTCCGCCAGACACTGCAGAGATATTTAGACTTACTGCAAGGCGCATTCAGCACACTTCCAATCTTTATTGTCCCACAAGAGGAAATTCTCTCTGGCAACAATGCAGCATAAAAAAACATCAACACAAAAAACACAATAAGATAAGTGAAGCATCTGAATGCAGTACAAATAAAAACCTTCAGTGTTCTAGCAAACAATAAAGCTGCAATAATAAGACTAGGCATAGAGGAATACTAGGTTGTGCTGGGTACCAAGAGGTGTATTAGAGTTAACTGCATCAACTGCAACATTAAGAACATGTAATCTTTGTGGAATATATTGTCTTTGTTGCCCTTTAACAATGGTCAGACAAGGGGGAAGTCATGTTTTTCTGAGGTCAGTAACCATAGAATGCAAGTAAGTACATTTACTCAAGTACAAAACTACTTTACTTGAAAAATGTACATATGGTAATTTGTTTTTCTACTTCACTACATCTCAGAAGGAAATACTGTACTACAACCAGCTACTCTAGACTGATATTAAATTATTAAAATGCTGCTTAAAGTAAATGTATCAGTAATAATAATATAATAATATATAGATATTTTGTGATTATTATGACGCTTATCTGCTGCTTTCCTGTTTTTATTTAAGAATTTTTACTTAAATACTACTTCAAATCCAGGACTTCTTACTTGTAATGAAGTATAAAATATTTCTACTTTTACTTTTCTACATCTTCCACCTCTGGGTTTTTAGAAACGTTAAGTCTCAGAGTAGTTATCACACCACTGGAGAAGATCACTGACCACAGGGCTATGTGATGACTCATTTCCATGAAGCAGGTTCATAACAACTGTGTCATCTGTGAATTTAAGAATATTCCCGTCCATGTATTGACTCCTGTAGTCGTTGTTGTAGAGAATAAACAGCACAGGGGACAGGACACAAGTGGGGGAGGATGAGTACTTAGATTGCTCTGAACCCCTGAGGTCTGCATGTTAACAAGTTCAGGATTCACTTCACAACATAAAAATCAATACAAGTTTTATTTGAGTTTTTGGTTCCTTATGGAATAGATACCAGACTATTTGCCAAGTTATGTTCAGGACACCAAGTCAGTGGAGGGGTTACCACGTGACATGAATAACATACTGCAATATTGCCTTTGTAGATTAGTGTGTGGGTGTGTGTGACTTACAGGTGCTATAGCGTATAGCCACAGCTTCACTCTGAGCTCCATCTCCATAAAGTGCAGACAAAGAAATCTGATACTCCTTATCATCCTCTACCCCCTCCAGGATGGCCCCTTCACTCCCGCCACTCACCCTCAACTACAATACATGACAGAGACAAAAGAATAGTAATCATTTAATTTGATCACACACTCCAGCCATTCATTAAACAATTCTGACCTGTCTCAGGTCTCCTCCACTGAGGGAGATCCACTTGATGAGGTAGGAGACAACATCGTCAGCTGCAGCCTCCCAGCGCACTGTGATATCACTGCCTGAGAAATTAGTCACCCTGAAGTCTGATGGAGAAGGCACCTTCACTAAGGAGAAGGAAAGAAACAGCACATTTCCTCTTAGATATTTTTAATCCAGTCACTTTAACTCTGCTATCACAAAACAATGAAACTGTTCCCCTAATGCATCAAAGAAATCTACAACCCCAAATCAGAATGTTTTTGGAATATGTTGCAGGCATCAGAACTGAAATGAGAGTTTACTTTGAACAAAAAATAAAACTGATGAGGTATCACATCAAATAATGTGCTGCTGTATTGTTTTCAATGTAATACAAGACAGATGATTTCCAAATCACTGTTTTTGATTTTACATACTGTCCCAACTTCTTCTGATTTTGGGGTTGTAGATGAAGTCTTCAAGCACAAACACTTGACATGTATTAATACATACAGTATGTCTTACATGTGGTGATGTTACTGGTGAGTGCTGCAGACAGGCCTTGTGGGTAGAGAGACTGGACTGAAACCAGGTATCTGGACAGAGAGGACAGGTTCTGTATCAGCACTGAGTTCGGCCCTGCTACGTCCACCTGGAAAGAGATTTCATAGGAATGACTGAAACAGACCCCAAACAAACTACAGCCTCCAAAATGATGAATCAGCATCCCCTGAGAAGAGTGAACGGTAACTGAATACTACAACCCTCATGAAGGAAGGATTTATTGATGGACCTTTGGATTAACACGACTTAGTTTTAGCTAGATGTACCTAATAAATTGCTTTGAACAGTTATCCATGAAAAAAATACAGCCAATTATTATGGATATTACAGGCGGCACAGGTCAGCGTGTGCTTAGACTGCCAGCTGGTGATATCGTAAAACTTAAGCATAACTGTAATAATGTCTAACAGTCAATATGCAACATCAGTTTTTAGAAACAGATTTGTTTGTAATTTGACACCAATATATTCTGATTATTTACCTGCTTGACGTCGCTGCCGTGGTTGGTGCTGTAGGTGATTCTGTGGCCGGGGATGTCCACAGCTCCGGGCACCCAGCTGACCGTCAGCATGCTGTGGGTGACCACTGGGAACTGAACGCTCATTGGTGGTGGGAGAGGAACTGCAGCGGGGTGGACAGCGAAATAAAAGGTGAGGGAAGAAAAGATGGAACACTAATAATTAGCCATTGCATTGAAGGGAATGCCTTTGTTTCTGTGCTAGAGATGTTGAATACAGACAAAATTAGGAGAAAAGAGAAAAAGATAGCGTGACAGCGATAAGAATTCCAGACAAAAAGGAAAATGGAATAATAAAAAGGTGTCTTACACGTAGTGGCAACCGCAGTGACAGGGTCACTGGGCTCCTCATCGTAAAGAGCGTACAGAGTGACGGAGTAGTCTGTTGCTGACAGTAAACCTGTCAGCTCCACCATGGTTTGGTCTGCACTGAATTTCTCCTGCAGCCATACAAACACAAAATACAAAAAGGTATGTAAGACTTCAATACCTGTGAAATCTCGCATTACTGAACATTTGAATGCTACAGTGGCATCACAGTGGCGTGGTGATTAGCGCCGTCGCCTCACAGCAAGAAGGTTTCAGCCAACCCGGGGCCTTTCTGTGTGGAGTCTGCATGTTGTCCCTGTGTCTGCATGGGTTCTCTCCCAGTACTCCGGCTTCCTCCCACAGTTCAAAGACATGTAGCTTAGGTTGACTGGTGACTCTAAATTGCCCCTAGGAGTGAGTGTGAGTGTGTGTGGATGTTTGTCTACATGTCAGCCCTGTGACAGACTTTTGACCTGTCCAGGGTGGACCCTGCCTCTTGCACAGTGTCAGCTGGGATCAGCTGCACCCCATGACCCTATTCAGGAATAAGCGATATAGATAATGGATGGATGGATGGATGAATGCTACAGTTTCTAAAGAGGGGATGAGAAATCCTCTGTGGTGAGACATGTTAAATAAGTAACACATTCCACACTGGACTTGTCCTTCACAGTGATACAGGTGATGTAGAAAATATGTTATTGAACACTCAAGACTTTGCAAACTTTGTATGGAATTTGTAATGTAGCATATGGTAGTGTTTTGAGGTTGTTTAACATTGTGGTGCTCTGATAATGTTTCTCCTCTTTTGTCAGTGTTGCTGATAGACATGTTGACCTATTTGTAATGCGATGACTAGGTCAGGTGACCATGCTTGGATATTCAAAACGGTTAAACAGCACTTTGTTTGAGATACTGGTGAAGATGTATAAAAAAAAAAATAAAGACAAAAGCTTAGAAGAGGATGTTTAGCCTCTGTATTTTTTGGACAGTGTGCGGATCCTCTGACAGAGCATAAAATGTTCTTACCTCCTTGGCGTCGTCAGGCTCTCCATGGTTGAGTGCTGAGTACAAGATCATGTATTGCGTCGCACCAGGTGCTGCGCCCCAGTTTACTCGCAGCATGCTGAAAGAAGAAGGAGTCACCTCCAGGTTGGCAGGCATGGCCAAGGGCACTGAGTGAGAGGGCCAGGAAGAGAAAAGAAAGGATGATGAGAACAAAGAAACATCAGAACTGGTTTTACAGCCTGCAAAGTGCTGATGTTGAGCACATTCTGTAATCTAGTGATGATTCAAGGCTCTCTAGAAACATAGTCTATCACATTTGCTGCTAGTTGAGTAACCAACAGACGTTCAGCAGCGACTGCAGTCTATTTCTTGGCCAATTATAATATATAATTCCACTTGTTTCCTCCTTGGGCCTCTTTTGGGGTAATTTAGAAAAAGTCGAGAACAGAGTGAAATCTATCATTTCTCTCATAGAATGGAGACGTTTTACATGAAAGCAACAAGGGAACAAAGAGACCAATTGTACACACCCTGTTACTTTCACTGAGGGGGATAAAATGGGTTCATTCTTGAACATGGTATATATACTTTAGAGGACGCCTGGAGTCTCAAAGCAGGATACTGGCATTTTAGGAAATTCACTTATTTGCTGTCTTACAGAGACAAATGGAAAAAAATCAATTAAAATGTTTTCTCTGTACCTTCCATATAGATGTAACTTGGTATGGAAGAGACCAGGTCAACTCTGTGTGGAACACATGCACTGGTGACAACCGTCTTAAATATGTATTAAACTGAATTTGGTGCAATTAGATTTTTTTGTATATAACATTGTCAAAGTAAGTGAGCGGGGCTTCAGTGCTGTGCTAACAATTCACACAAGCTACAAAAAACACATACTGTAGTAACACTGAATCTGTGCCCTGCTGAGTCACAGACATGACTTCTGTTCCACGATTAGGTGCTTTTAAAACATATTCCTCTTGGCAGTTCTTTTACTTAAATACAGTACAACCCTACCACAAGAAAATGTCATGGACAACTACTGACAAATATGACAAACACACTACAACCAAAATGGTAAAAAACAGAATGTCATCCTGTTTGTTTCACAAAGAAATGTAGCAGCACAGCAGCGCTCTAAAATATCACAAATAATGACAAAAGCTAACGATAGTGCACAAAGAAGAAGAAGAAAGCAACAATCTACTCTTTGTAATTGTAAAACTGCAACCAGCAAATTGCTTTGGTGTTATTAAATGATAAGGCTATCAATATTCTATATTGCTACATACACCATTTTCAGAAAAGTTGGGATATTTTCCAAAATGCAATAAAAACTAAAATCTGTGATGTGTGATTCAGTTATTTCACTGACCAACTTAATTGTATTTTTAAAATACAAATAATTTAGAATTTGAAGCCTGCAACAGTGCTGAGAAAAAGTGCAAGTTTAATTTAATTAATTCAGTTTTGACTAAGATACATTCAAACACAACTGTGTAACCGATGACCAAACAAAGTTAGTCTTACATGTGGTGACAGTTCCTCTGAGTGCTGGGCCAACATTGTCCTTATACACAGGAAAGATGGACACGTGGTACAGCGTCTGAGCGGAGAGGCCTTCCAGCAGCACAGTGGACTCCGAGCCGACCAGCACCACCTAGACACAAAACATTGCTTACAGTCAGATGAAGAAATCCACACAACTCCAACACTTGTTGTTTGAGATTCTGGTATTATAAAAAGTAGGACCACATCATTTTTCAGTTTGAACACAAAACTGCAAAAAGGTCTTGCATTACGCACAATTAATGATTAATGGAATTAATAGAAACTGCTGGAGAAGTATCACTGGCTAATTAAATGTGGTAGATAAAATATATTTACACACAATATATTACTGTAAGATTATACACATATTAACTTATTTACAAAAAGACCCACATAGAATATATATAAATGTTAATATATTTTTGGCACAATTAATACATTTTCATTACATGAATCAACTTCCCATTAAATATCCCAATGCACTGTCTGCAATTCAGTATAAGTCAAGTTTATTTATATAGTACCTTTAAAGACCAATAGTCAAAAAGTGCTTCACAGAAAAGTAAAAATACAAGTATACATCTTATAAAATAGCAATACGTTCCTAAAAGCTACAACAGAATGAGAGCACTCCTCAAAAGCCATTTTAAAAACAATGTGTGTTCCGACTCTATGTAAAAGAACATGCATTAGGTAGTGGCCTTACTTTTTACTGATTATTCTTGAGACACAAGGTATGATTTACTGAAGAGGACACACAATGTGTTTAACTTCTTTTGACCTCTCTCTCATAGCTGTAGCATTGTCTGAGCTGAAAGAACTGTGTTTTTTTCTGTTGAAATCAAACACACACTTCTCCCAGAATGTTACATCCACCACCCATCCATCCATCCATCTTCTTAGGCTGGGTCAGTGTGGCCATCTTCTCTCCCACTGTGATACAGAGTTGATTGCAGAACAGAGTCTGGTGTGCAGGAGTGTGAGTGGTGATGCACCAGCTGCTATTCATCTGCCATAATACCTCCTATTGATACTCTGTGGTGCCTCCATCATGCTGCTAGACTGTAGTCTCAGCTACCAAATCCATTAGTGCTCTACATTTACATCTTCTTGTTTGTTATTTTGTTCTAACTCAGTATACTTGTCTGTTCTGGCTAGATTAACATCCGTTCCATCCAGGTTTCTTGCCTGGTCTCTGTTCCCCTGGCTCCGGCTCTTTGGCATCTATTCTCAGCCTGTTCTCCAGCTGGAAGCTAGCCTGTGCCTCTGCCTCTCTCCCAGTGACCCACTACTTTACCCCACTCAGCCACCAGCCTTTCATCAAAATTCCATTTTTAATTGTAATAAACCTGCCTTGCTCCATCATCTGCCTTCTGCATCTGGGTTTGTTTCCACTCCGTAACACAGTACTGGATTATGATGTTAAACACAACGTGGAAGCTGCTGAAATCTGCCATTCTTCTGCAAGTTCTGCAAGTCTTCTTTTGTTTATATAAGTCTGTTTCTCTATGATTACCTAATGTGGTATTAATTTATGTGAGCTGACGTTTCTGACCTCCTGGGGACTCTGACCCTCTGCGCTGTGGTAAACCACTCTGTACTGCTGGACTGGCTTAGCAGGATTGGTCCAATGGAGCTTCACTTCTCTGGAGCCCAGGTCAGAGAAGCGGAGATCAGTAGGACTGGGGTAGGAGAGGACTGGGTCTGCTGTGGGCCCAGGCTCCATTCCTAAAGACACAGCCACAAGGGATTAGCAATGAGATACTGTATCATTTGGCAACCAAATAACCTGCAGTCAAAAAAATAGTCTGCATTTCATGTGTGTGAGATGAGCTGGCTAGAAGACAGACAGACAGAGAGTCAGATGCAATAAAGAGATTACGTTTTGCAATGCTACGGTCCTCTATCCTCCCACACAGGATGTGAACCAGTCGTGCCACCAGTTTGCTGAGCAGAGGGAAGTCATTGACATTGTAAACGTTCAGATCCACCGGTTCTGATGCAACTTGTCTCAACTCGGCTTCATCGGCGTTCTTCACACCTGAGTATCACAAAGGTAAAACATAGTTTAACCTACTTAGCACAAAAAAAGCATTTAGAACCAAATACCGCATATCAAAGAGAAAACTACAGAACTGTATCACTTAACAATAATCAAACCACATTATTCTTTAACAAGCAGCACTCCTGTCATGTCCCAGAGACTGAGAACACAAACTAAGTCCAGTTTGATGATAGTACCAGGGTGCACAGAAATGGAGGGGATGGATGTGATTGGATAAATGAAGACATGAACCCCAAAAAAGTGCTAAAAAGTAAAATTATGGCGGCTCACCTACAGCGATGATCTCCACGCCAGCATTCTTCAGCCGACTTGCTGCAGAAATGGCATCATCCTGAGATTTCCCATCAGTCAACAAGACCAGGAAAAATTGTGCTTCTGATCTTGCTCCTACCTCAGGTCTCATGTTCTCCTCCATGACATGGAGCAGTGCTTGGCCTGGAAGTGGATGTATGCTGACCCACTGACAGACATACTGTTTGAAGGCACACTGTGTCATGAGGGTTTACCTGTAAATGTGTTTCCTCCCTTATAGCGGAAGTTCCTTACTGCCTCCAGCAGCTGGTCTTTAGTGGTGAAGTTGTTGAGATGCCATTCTGTGCGGGGGTCCCCACTGTACTGGGTTAGACCTGAGACAAAAACACATCATCACAAGGCAATTTCCGATGTGGAAGGGTGTTAAAGTAACATATGTTACTTTAAGTGGCTCATTTGAACATTCTTGGGGTTTTGTTTTGTTTTGTTTGTCTTCACCTTCTGTTGGTAATAAAGAGCTATTTAATCACAAGCTCATACAATGAATGGGCAGTTTATTAGGTACACCTAGCTAAAACTTAGTCAGCCTAATTTACCTGCAATAAATCTTCCCTTAACAAAGGTGATAATGTTCAGTTTTTGTTAGAACCATTTCAGAGAGGTGTTGACTCAGCTGTATGGTCATTTTGGTGGCTGCAGTTCAACTGTACTGCATTATACAGTGAGCTGTTTCTGTTATTTAGCCTAGCCTCATAAAAATAAATGAGATTAAATACATATTTATGAATAAACTGAGCTGTAGCAAAGCAATATTAAAGTCATAATGATCAATGTTGTAACACACTTGTTTAAAAAAAGCCAAAACATACACATTATGTCTGTCATCAGTTATTGTATATCCCTTAAACAATTTGCACTTTGTAGTGAGCTGTATGAATGTTGATGTGAATGAGACATTGTGTGGTGCTGTGTTTGCATGGAAACAACCAACAGAAGAGAAGAGGGAAGGCTTCACCACTCAGATCCTCACCAATCTGAATGTGATTCGGTCCGATGTGGAAGGGTGTCACAAGGCCCTCCAAGAAGTCTCTGACCCGCCTGAAATTGGTGCGTCCGATACTCCAGGAGCCGTCCACAAGCAACATGATGTCTGCTGCTGCACTGCTGTCACACTGAAATTGTTTCCTTGGAGACACTCCTTAATAAAAGGAAATATGAACCACAAAATCTTGCACTGATCAGAGTTTGAGAGATTTTCAGAATTTATGACAAAAAGTGCTGCTTAAAGTCTCATTGTGAAACAACACCTTACTAAGACACTTTATGTGGGCTTTTCCTTCATTTGTTACCCGTCTGTACAGTAGTTAGCACAAGGGCAAAGACATGGTTTTAAATCAAGAAACAGATGGCTCTTTGCATTTAGGCAGGCAAAAAGTGTATGTGTACGTGTGTTGACATGGTGAACATGAATGTTTCCATACATGAATGTGTGTGTGATCCCTTGAATTTCAAGGGAAAAAGATGACACATCTCCCGCAGTGGAACAGGATGGCCTGTAATTATCATTCGCTTTACTTGTCCCTTCCTTGTGTAAACCCTGTCATCACATTTATACCTAACACTTACCACTCTCAAGCCTTTTGTTCTTTAACTCATAAGAAGAGTCAAGTGTGATGGCGGCGAGATGTTGTTTAAGATACCCCGCTTAACTCCCTGCTTAAAGGGAATTCTCTTAATCAGCACCATCATGTTTGGCTCATTAAAATAACAAATATCATTAAAAGTAGTAGTATGCATCGGAGTTTGTCATATTGTGTTTTTGTAACAATGGAGAGCACAGGTCACCTGTAACTGGCTGTGTAGGTGGTGACTTCCGGGGTTTCTCCTCGGCCTGTTTTCCCTGGGTCGTCCCCTGCACCTCCTTGTTCTCCATCTTAGACCGATCTCGCTCTTTTTCTGTTTTCTTCCTCCTCTTCTCTTTGGTGGGTTTCTCTGGGGCCTCATCAGGAAGCTGAGAAGGTGTTTCTATAGCTGGAGGCTCTGTAGGAAAGCAGTAATGGCAAGCACATGGGTGGAGTTACAATACGATAAGCAAAGATTGTTTAGGGAATAGTGGAGTCTGCATATGACAGGAAATCTACTGTTGACATTAGATCCATCTGACTTCCTATGCATCAAAGGGAACAGTGAGAGAAAACAATTTCCCTGCTAACACACACATTTTTTTTGCCTTTGCCTGCAAGATACAGCATCAATCATTTCTAAAACAGTCTCACACCCACCTTCCTTGTCCTTCTTCCATCTTGTCCCTGCTTTTGTTTCCTATGGTCTCTAAACATAGTTATTCCACTTACTGTTGCTGGGCTTTCATTATTGTGTGTGTGTTTGTGGTGTAGATCTGTGGAAATACAGTGTACTGTGCAAACTGTAGACACGTGTGTGCTTGCTTGTAGGTGTGTGTTGCCAACATTTCTGTGTCTCCTCTCTTTTAGTGGTATAATGATAGAGGCCATGGAAATCAGAGCACACAGAGGCAAATAATGAACAAAATCTATCTTCTCATATTATCCAGAGTTTTAGATTCTTGCACTGGTCCAGTATCATTTTCAGAAGCACCTTATGGACAAATCTCTTTGAAGCACATGATTGGTCAAGGCTACAGAATGGTGCTGAACACAGAGTATAGCTGTTGGGTTTCCACAGTTGACATCATATGTCATAGCCATTACGGGGATAAAAGCAACAATCATTCTAGTTTGACTATGATATCAAAACTCCATGTATTTATGCAGGTTGAAACTAGAGCTAAACTAACTAGAGTTTCTTCCAACTGATTTCACCACTTGTCTCCAGGAAATTATTAGATTTAAGGTTTAAAAACAGGCAAAAACTAAAGATTTTACAGCTGAGATGTTTAGTTTACCTTAAATCGTATCAGCCAGTGTAGCACTATCCCATGATGCTCTAGGAACTGCCTCTTATTTAGGTAGGATCAAAGTACTGTAATAGCACCAAGATGTGTGCGAGTGTGGATGTAGTGTTACTGTCTACTAGCACCTGCTACCTGTAGTGGTAGCAGCAGCAGTGGTGGGGTCTGGATACAGAATTGTTGGCAGGACCACCAGAGCCTCTGTTACATCGTCCAGATCTCCTGACCCTGAGCCACCTGGCAACATCTTCTTCTTTTGCTCTCGGCTGCCGCTGCGGACCATTTCGTCCTCCCACAGACTCTCCACTGGAAGAGAGACAGTGCAGCTAAGGAAAACACATACAAATAATTTGAACCAATTCATATAAATGTCACTAATATTATAATACTGTTAGCAGTACAGGCGTCTGGTGCCTTCCAAACATTTCACCCACCAGACCTTTGCCCCATTGCAATTCAATATCAACAGAATAACTTCAAAAATATAATTAAATATTTTTCATGCTAGTTTTGTGAGGCTAAACTTAGACAAAGCGATGCTTGGAGCTAAATGCTAATCCCAGCAGGTTGTACCAAAAAAAAGAAAAAAGTAGTATTTCCACTTTGGTCAAATCACTGCAGGAATGTCTGAATGCTAATGATGTAACGGCATGAATAGACAGCCTACCTATTTGCAGACTGGATTTCAGGAGGTAGCTTTGAGATCAGAGAGATAAACTGAACAAGTTAGAGGTAAAGCCAGAGCATGTTTGCTATTTGATAGTTAACTGCTTCACCAGGTCTTAGCAAATCCTTGCCTGGAGTAAAGAAACAAGATCAACAACGACAAACTGAGGGTGAAATTTCCTTAACATAGTGACCTACTATCACTAACATGCCCTTGAAATAGGTACTGGGCCCAGAGGGGGTTAAAACAAGTGGGAAAGGCGAAGACGCATCCGGAAAGAATTCCCAGACTACCATCATTCCAGCATGACAGTCAGTGTTACAAATTTCCAAGTCAACATGTTCTTCTGGCCTGCCAGGACACGCTCACCTCGGCACAGTTACCTAGTATAACCCGCACGGTTCGCAAGCTAATATGAGCCCCAGGAGAGTGTCAATAAGAGTCTAAGAATAAAGTGTTTAATATAAATTAGGGGGGAGTCAAGGGAGTAAAGGGATTCACAGTCACTGCTGTAGCAAATAACAGAAATGCCTGGAATAACCTGAGGGCCACGAAGTTTGCATAATGTGTTGCAAGTTCCCATGCAAAGCCTGAGCCACCAATCGCAGGTGAAGCATCATCATCCTTCCTTTTTTTCTCAGAAATTACCTGTTAACTTAAAACAAACTCTATAATCTGCACTAGAACACATAGTCTCAAACACCCAGCGTGGGTAGAAAGGCACTACTTAGGCCACTTCAGGGTTCCAGTGCATGTCTGAAAAAAGCTTTACTGTGTAATTTTGCTTGTAAGGTTGCTTTACCAGTAAACAAGCAGAGGTGGGCAGATTTACAACCCAGTACACAGGAAGGTCAAAACCATGCTACTTCCAGCCTGTAATCTGACTAGAGTAGGGCTACAGTAGTACTACGAGTGTGTGCGTTTATGTGGGTCAAAATGTCAATGTAACTTCCATTAAAATGACTTTGCTGTCTTGCCAAAGTCATCTGACATTACCAACTGAGTCAACAGCAGTGATGATGGTATTTCTTTTTATCTCTAGCCAGTATTGTACATCACATCATGCCTGGGGATTTTCTGGTTTCTGGTGCAACCCCACAAAAAAGAAGCATGGTTTGTGAACTCTAGTTAATTAAAGTAAAAATTTACAGTGCGCCAAAAAAATTATGATAGAACATGGCCTATTTAGATATGCAGTCATGTTCACTGTTGTTGATACAAATTCAGTACATGCCCTTAAACAACCTACGTCATACAACTGTATTCTTCCACACCCTATCTATATCTTTCCAATACTTCTCATCCTCCTGTCCTGTCTGTCTATGGCAGGTAACCTGTAAATCCATAATAAACTGTTCAACTTCAAAGTAAAGTACTTTGTCATAGCTGCTATCAGAGTAACAATGGATTTCTGTTCCCGCTCACTCAGTGGTACACCTTATTAATACAGTTTTTTTTTCCGGCACACATGGCCTCACTTGTTTTTATCTCAGTAAGCTCCTGAAGGCCATTTGTTCTCTTTGTGCTCATCTACCTCCCTCTGTCCACTGTTTTCTTCTTTCTTCTCAGTCAACCTTTTTGAATCCTCCCATCCAACCTTGCTGCATTTCTTACTGGTGAATCGTCTCTTTGCAAGAAGTTTCTCCGTTGTCCCATTTAGCACAAGGACCTGGAGGGCGTACTCCTGACGGGAGTCCAGTCCCGCCACTGTTGCCCGACCCCGTGTGGTAGTCAGCATCAGCTCTGGCTGTGGCACCTCTGGAAAAGAAGACAAGAATTTTGGTTGAGAACTGACTGCTTTGGTGTTGTACATGCTTAAGTCTAAAGGGAAAGTTAAGGTTCCTGGCATCATCTAAGGTCATTTTTAGAACAAATAAGTAGGATAAGAAAAATAAGCAGGACAGAGCCAGTATTTTAGTTTTGGCTTGAAATTTACTGCCATTACAACAAATGTTGGTGCGCTTATAATGCAGGGCACGCAAGACAATCTACACAGCCTGCTAATGAAGCCATAATATAAATAAACTATAAAAACATACATACAATAATGCTAAAGGTAGTAAGGCAGTACCAAGCTGAAATATGATAAAGGTTATCACATCACAGTTTCCACTGAAACCAAACAACTTTAAGATTTTATAAATGTCAAACATTATAGTGTCAAGGAAATTTAAACTCTTATACTTTCAAGAGATATTCTCCCATGGACATTTCTCTCTCCTCAAGTCTATGATCCTCTCTTTTTTTTTTTTTACTATTCTCAATTTTCACAATTCTCAATTTTTCACTATTAAACTGAAGGCTATCATTGCTGCACCAGCTTACAAGATCAGACACCTCCCACATACTGTATTATGCTGATTCATCTGATCTTGTTATTAACCCAACCATAGCTAATTTAATTTTTCAGCAGTCACCATAGTGTCCAGTCATTTCTATATAAAGAATAACACAGTGGCAGCAGCTCTGACCAGGCACTGTGTTAGCTGTAAATAGCTTAGTGTTTAACCACTTGCTACGTACATATTACATCATTTCTACCTCATTTTAATCTTCCTAATTATTTTACCTGAACTTCTAAATATTCTTACAGTAATTAAAAATACACCACAGCCTTAGTTGTCTCTTTGCTCTCATATCATTTGTCACATTTCATATTTGACTGTTTTCTCAATGTTGTTTTTTGTATTGTGAAAGTAAACGCCATTTTATTGTAACACAATATATTTTAAAACTTTATGACATAATAAGAAATGAGGCATTGATGGCCCTCATTCTCTACAATCTAGTTACCTGGTCTGGGTCAGATCAGCTTCTGCACATGTTTCCCCAAGATGCAAAAGTCAGCATGTAAGCAATAAAGTGAACAACATATTTTCCAGCATAAACACTGCAGGTCTAACTGCAGCTGTACTCTAAACAGTGGAATGCAGCGTGCTGTTCTGTCTGTTTATGTACACCCAGAGTAATATCAACCTTAAATACAGTGAAGCTAAATCTTAGTAGGGAAGTTTTCAGCAACTTCATGTGTAATCCCTCTTTTCATTCTTTCTGAAAGTTGTCTAAGCCCCCGTCTGTGTCTCTTCTAGACCTGCCTGGGCTTAACTGCACAGTGTGGAATGGGAGATATGAGGGTGACAAAGAGAAACTAATATTAAGACGTTAGTGGGGCAGGAGGAATGTGTACAGCTGTGAAGAAAGAGGGGAGGACAGGCAGCTTGCCATCACTTGTGAAACACGAGCTGACACATTCAGTCTGGATTACACCAAGATGAAAGTCACTTTCACACCATATTTAAAATTAGAGAACGAGGAATCAAATGATGATGTTGCAATGCATTATTTTTCTTTTTTACGTTTTCTTTAGTTTTGTAGCTGCCTGCTGAGCCAGAGGCACAGCTGCTCCTGCTTATGATGCTATCCATGGGATTCCAAAAACAAAGGATCCAAGATAAATCAGACTCCATATTTATTAAGGGTCCCAGAGCAGGAAACTTGGCCTGCTCAGCCAGACGTTATTAGAGAGACACAATCAGGCTCTGAGTCACACGCTTGGGGTCCTTCATACAGTAACTGTAAATGTATGTATGTGTTACACCTGAAAGACCCAATAATTTGCAATCCCTTCCCTGCATGTGATAAACATGGTAATGGGAGTTTTGGATGTGTTGATTCAACAACAAAATGAAAAATTAATTATTTCATTTGGCTGTACAGCATGTCACTGATTGAGAAGCAGATATAAACAGCCGTCTGTGAAGAATGGCAGAATATCTCTCTACAGACTTGTCCATGCACAGGAGGATCGACTGTGGGTGGACATAAAAAAATTCTGAAAAAATAAGACTGGAATCTCACTAATGAAGAGTTTAATGATTTATTGTTTGCAGTCGGTTCTAAATATGGCCCTTCCTTTACAGTTTAATTAATCAAATGTTTCTGTTTATCAAAATAACTGGCTTTATTCTTCTTGAGCTTTGATAAAAACAAATACAGTTCTATTGAATATGATTTTAATGGTACTGAGCAGGGACGTACTCACTTTTTGTAAATGCATGTTAGAATGCCGATGAATTTGATATACTTTAAGTTAGACCATAATACTATTGTTAAGCTATGTATGTTATCAAGTAAATTTCTTCATGTAGAAATTTCACACATGGTTGCCTTCAACACTTCAATGCAGCCAGGAAAGTCTCACCTGAGATGGGTCTCACTCGGACCTTGTAGCCCTGAACGGGTCCATCAGCCTCCTTCCATTTCATCTGCAGTCTGTCCTCAGACAGGACCGTCAGCTTAAGACGACCTTAACATTCACAGAGACAGGAGAGAAGACAAAAAAATCTTCAGGTTTTGAAATGTATGAGTGTTGTCTAGTCAAAGGCTTGGGTCAGTAGGTCTCATTCTCCAAGATGCCCTAACCCCTCTCACTTCCTCCTCCCTAAATCAAAAACATCTCTTGTTTCGATATAATCTACATAATTTCCAACATGGGTTTTCTAACAAGCAGTGTCTTTCATGTTTCAATCCTCCCATCGTCCTTCCAACCCTCTCTCCAGCTGCCCCTTCATCCATCAAAGCATGCCCTGTCCTCCTCTCTGCTATAGAAACAGGAACAGGATGCTTTTGGGGACTAGAGGGTCAAAGGTTGTGCCAGAGGCACATCACAGAGTTACAGTGTGTCAGGGTTTTATATGTTCTATGTGCTGGGGAAATAGATAGAGAAGAAGATGAGGAGGGAAACGGAAGGAAAGTAGACAGAGGAGTGTAAACATGAACAGTGTGAGTCACAGAACACTGTCTTCATCACTCCTGTAGACGTATAATCCTAAAAACTCAACAGATCTTTTTCTGAATAATGTGTATGTGTTTATGTATGTATGGATGGCTGCATGCATGTATGTATGTGCTGTGCGTGTATTTCAGCCAGGGGCCTCTGGAGGGTCCTCATTTTCTTGGGTGCCTGACAGAGGAGCAGACAGGGTCTGATGGGGATTTAAAGAGACCGGGGTCAAGGTCTAACAGACCCACTAATAAAAACACATTTTCCAGGCAGGCAGGCGTATAATACACAAGCACAGTAGCTGTGTTATACTCCCTGATTTGTGGAGTAAAAGCAGCTGGTTGTGACTGTAATTCTTTAGTTCAGTACTGAAATAGTAAGGCATTGAGTGATTTCTTAAAACATGATTTTCTTAAAAAACAAACAAACAAAAAACAATAAAGTAATGCAGACATTGCAAAATTCTCAAAAGTAGGTTAAAATTATGCTTTTCACTGTGATGTATTGTTCCTATAGACCACCACTAGAAAATACGTGTAAACAGACTGTGCACTAAATGTGGCAAACTAGAACAAGAAACGTTCAACTGTAAACAATAAAGTAAATAGTAAATTATAACTATTAAGGTGAAAATTAGACTATAGTATATGTGGATATGTATATTAATATACATAAAATGATGTTTGAGATATTATGACATAATGCTACTGCCTCTGGTAAAGCATTTTCTTTGAAAATATATAGTAGGTAGCTAACAAGCTAGCAATGCTAGCAATTTCTCTCCTTATGAAAAAAAAAAAGAAAAGAATAAAGCTATTGCCAGTTTACATAAAGATTCATTTCATAACATCTGACAATGCAAAAAAAAAAAAAACACCATACAAGAAGATTAAAATGACATCATGTTGGGCTTAGCGTCAGTGCTAACACTTCCATTTAATCAATAGCAATGTTAGATAAATCTTGTAGCTAAACGACATCTGCCATCAAAAGCTAACTACAATACAACGTCTGTTTTTCTATATCCTGTGAGGACCCTGCTACCATTCTCTGCTACTTCAGCCCCTTCATCCAAAGTTGTGTATGTGACATATTCTCAAAGGGCTATATAATATTGGTCAAGAAAGACACTACCTTGGCCATGGACCCCTGAGGACAGCAGCAGGACGACACTGAGCAGGATACACACCATTAGCCAGAAAGATGATGAAGATGAAGCGGAGAGGTGAGGAGACATGAGACAGGTGGAGCCTGGAAACACAAAAAATTAAAGCATTCAAAATATGACTGAACTGTTATTTGTATGTATTTATATTTATCATACATAAAGTGAATTACTTTGTGTGAAAACTTGTTGAACAGAAAATTGATTAGCAACCATTTTAATGCCTGAGTAATCAAAGAAGTAATTTTTTAAAGCAAAAATTACAAAAATTAACCCGTTTCAGTTTCTTAAAAATGAGAATTGGTGATTTTTGTTTTTTTCCATGATAGCCAACTGAATAGGGTATGTTTGGGTTCTGGACTGCTGCAGTCTGAATATGTTGACTTGCAGCATTATACATTATATTCTGATGTTGTATAAACTATCATCAGTAATAAACTACTGATTAATTAAACATAAAATAATTAAAATCAATTCTGCTATTTTGGAAAGGTCCACTGGACTCTGAATAGGCCTCATAACAGGTGGTAGATAAAATTGTTTTTTAAAATTTCATTTTGGTGAAAAGAAACAACATTTTTTTTTTTTTTTTTTACCTGGCACCAACATATCCTGTCACTTTTTCCCATGGGAACTGTTTTACAACTCACAGTACAGGTGTTTCTGTGACTCTTTCTATTACAGACCCTCTAATGTTACACAGCTAATGACACACACACACTGGGTTGTAATGTAACAAACATGCACCTCTTTAAGGGGTCATATATGGATGACCTGCAACTTCTTACTTCTAAACTATGACAAAACTGAAGTTATTGTGCTTGGGCCTGAAAACCTTAGAAATCTGCTGTCTAATCATATAGTTACTTTAGATGACATAGCTCTTGCCTCCAGTACTACTGTGAGGAACCTTGGAGTCATCTTTGATCAGAATATGTCCTTTAAATCACACATAAACCAAGTCTCTACATCTGCCTTCTTTCACCTGCGCAATATTGCAAAAATCAGGAGCATCCTGTCTCAAAGTGATGATGAAAAACTGGTCAATGCATTTGTCACTTCCAGGCTGGACTACTGTAACTCTTTACTATAAGTATATCCCAATAATTCCCTAAAAAGCCTCCAGTTAATCCAAAATGCTGCAGCCAGAGGACTGACAGGAACGAGCAAGAGAGATCATATCTCTCCCATATTAGCTTCTCTCCACTGGCTCCCTGTAAAAGTCAGAATAGAATTTAAAATCCTTCTCCTAACATACAAAGCCCTTAATGACAAGGCTCCATCATATCTTAAAGACCTCGTAGAGCCTTATCATCCTAACAGAGCACTTCACTCTCAGAGTGCAGGTTTACTTGTGGTTCCTAGAGTCCACAGAAGCAGAATGGGAGGCAGAGCCTTTAGCTATCAAGCATCTCTCCTATGGAACCAACTCCCAGTCTCAGTTCGGGAGGCGGACACCCTCTCTACCTTTAAGATTAGACTTAAGACGTTCCTTTTTGATAAAGCTTATAGTTAGGGCTGGATCAGGTGACCCTGAGCCTTCCCTTAGTTATGCTGCTATAGGCCTAGGCTGCTGGGGGGCCCCATGATGCTCAGAGCTGCTCTACTCCTGTCTCCTCCTTTCCTCTCTCCCTATGCTCTCTGACGAGCAGTCACCAGCCACATCGACCTGATCAGTGTTTGATTGTTGTGTCTTGTTGCTTTTCTTCTTTTGTCTCTCCTCTATCCACTCACCCCAACCGGTCGAGGCAGAAGGCCGCCCACCAAGAGCCGGGGTCTGTCGGAGGTTTCTTCCGTTAAAGGGAGTTTTTCCTCCCCACTGTCGCCAAGTGCTTGCTCAAGGGGGATTTGTTGGGTTTTCCCTCCCTAATAATAATGATAACAGTAAGGTCTAGACCTTACTTTGTAAAGTGTCCTGAGATGACTTTTGTTGTGATTTGGTGCTATACAAATAAAATTTGATTTGATATATTATGTTTTAATGCTTATTCTCTCATTAGGAAATAAGCAGGCATATGAGTGATCATAAATCAGGTTAGATGACCCAACCATCTGTATATTTCAAATGTCTGACTCCAATAAAATATTAATTTATAATTTTGCAACGCACTATAAAAATGATTGTACAGCATGCTGTGTGGGCTAAAGCTCTTCAGAAAACAAGGGCAAAAAATATGACATTTTCATTGTGAATAAGAACATTGTTCAACACACTGCAGGCTGATGAATGCTCCAGTTACAGTAACTGTCTGGTAGCTCAGCTATGATATTGGAGCTTAAAGACCCTGCACTAGGATTAACTGCCAGTTTCACCACTGCTAATCTTCTGAGTCATGTTTTTTTTTTTAATAAACTCAATTATCTAATGTGAAAAATGTTATATTAATTATTTAATGCTGATATTGGTCTGGTTGCCTGACTATCTATCAGTAGATTAGCATGGTCTCAGGTCAGATTCATAATTCATTTTCTAAAACCTTTCCTGCCCTTGGAGTGACCTCACTGAGAAAATGTAAAACAGCCTGAACTCTAGTCAACCCCAGCAAGCATGCAGGCAGCCTACTGATGAAGGGACAAAAGATCAATGTGCAACACTCAAAATTATGATTTTATTTTGAGCTCAATAATGTCATATGACTGATAGTTGGTTTTCTAAAATTGGCATATTTGTTTGGCATTTATATCCATAAACAGGTTTTAGTTAACTAAAAATGTATCATATTGCACATATGTATTGAGTATTAGGCTAATTAATTAATTAGTTGGAAACTTTATTGCTCACATGGCAGAAATGCATCTTTGGTTTCACCAAACTAAAATGTATTTATTGATTTTTTTTTGTCAATAACAAATAGTCCTCCTGTGGGCACCCATAAGTGAAGACTTGTGTAACAGACAATGGATGCTAATAGAACCCAGTTATAATAGGCCTATTGTTATATCTTCATAAAAACCATTTAATCTTGTGAAAAATGCTGCACATTAATAAATACTTTAAAATGTCCTTATTGCTGCATACAACTACATTATAATCTAGTATAAACCGTTAGATTTTTGTTTTACTGCTTAGGCTTTAAATGTAGTATTACCCCCAGAAGCAGTTTTTATTGACAACTGTAATATATACAGAAATGTTGTTGATATCGATTTTAATTAATTATAAGGAATGCAATTATTGAATTCTTATACTTAAGTGTAGTCTGTGGCCACATGTGCTCCTTCCCCAGGTAAGATTTTTTTAAACAACAGTCTGGAACAATGGACGGTGGCAAGTAGACTTTACAGGTAAGCCCATTTTAGTCTTTTACATAAATCATCAGGACTTTTAGAGAACAAAACCACACATAACCACAGTGGCACAACTACTTCTCTCGCCTCCTTGGAGCAGCCAGGTGAAGTCTTACCTGGCTATTTGGTGAGTCCGGGTTGTTCCTTCCAGCAGACTCCACACAGCATTCCAGAGGTGGGATGTCAGTCTCCGCCAGCTCCGCTAAACTGTGAAGCAGCTCCCCCCTCTTCAGGTTCTATCTGAGCTCCTCCGGGTGAAATCTGAGAAGCAAGGCGGGGACTCCAGAGCAAACACACCCAGCAGTACAAGCGCACACTTTGCATACATCACTTGCCCCGTGGGACCTTAGCTGTTTGGTGCTATTTAACCATATAATGCGTGTCACCTAATACAGTGGCTGATAAATTTAAGGAAAGTTTTTTTTTTTTTTAATGCAGGTGATGCTGATTCTTTTCACCACTTGTAGGACACTGGCAACAACAGATGTACTCTGCACAATAACAGCACTATTTCAGTTATGACAGGGAGGAAAGAAGTAGGAGTCTACATGTTTCAGCACTCTTCCAGCTATAAATGTAGTACTTGATTAGTAGTTCATTCAATTTATACTGTGTTAAATACATCATCAGGAGAAATATCATTTTTAACTTCATTTTATTTCTCAAAGTATTGGAACAATGCTTTACAGAAAATCCTGACAAAAGTGGCATTTCTGACTAAAAGGTGGGTGCATCAGGTACCACAAGCTTAATCATGGTGGATTCAGAAAATAGCTCTTTAAAGTTGTTTTATAGGCTGCTGACAGTCACAAGGCACTTTAGGGTACAGTCATTGTACATCTCTTCAGCCAATGGGTCAAAACGATGGAGACCACTGATTATCATTACCATTATTTTGAGGCCTTAACTTCAAGACATCATAGAGAAGATCCCTACAGTTGAAACACTCAAGACAGTCAATCAACAAAAAAAAAACTTCAGTAATTTTAATAATTGATTAATCATACAAGTTGCTTTTCAAGTGAGGATTTGCTGCTTTTCTTTGTCTAACATGATAGATACTGAATTGTGATGTCATTTTCTTCTCCATTTGTCAAAAAAGTAAGTTGCGAATTTACAGATGAATGGTCAAACAGATCTCACTGACCTGTTTATATTGAACTGGATGTAGCTTTGATAACTCAGCCTCACAAAGAAGAACAGCAAAGCTATCTGCAGAAATAGAATTCTGAGGAAATATATTCAATGTTAATCTGGTTTTTACTCAAATTTAAGAATGCCAATTTCTTGGGAATCAGGCTGAACAATTAAAGAAAAGAAAGGGATGCAACAAACTCTAAGAGATTTCTCCTCAAGTCAAAAGCTTTAACAATAATATTTCTACAATGTCTTTCAGTTACTGTTAACAGCTTTGTGAAGTACACCTGTACCTGAAAAAGCACCCACTACAAGATGTAAAAGTATCCCTTTAGAGCTGAAAACCGCTCTCCCCATACATCATACCTTTTTGACATGTGCATGTACTGGCTACATTTCTGAAGCTCCCCTAAGGTAAAACATCATAATTAGTATTCCAAGGGCACAGGTAGTTACAGTACAGCCGACAAAGAGGCACTGGTCTGGCCTGAAGACATGACTGGGGGGAAGAGAGGAGCTGCAGAGACCGTATCCCCAGACAGCGTTTTTGGAAGCGCTTCTTTGATGTCACTGTTCAAATCATATGATGGAAGAGTTGGAAAGGAATGACTGCTCATATCCGGTCATGTCAGTGCAGAGTGATTTCCTGTTCCTCATCTTCATCAGCAGCCAACTCCTCTCCTTCATCTCCGTTCGTCCAC
>NW_018128201.1:41601-42372 GCF_001952655.1 Monopterus albus | reverse complement strand
TTCAGCTGCCGTAATGACGGACCTTTATCTGATGGAAAATATCACAAATTTGACATTGTCAACATTACCTTAAGTTCTCAAAGTCCTCCTCTACTCAAAGATGTGTTTTGCTTATTGTTCACTCAGATGTTTGACATTCACTTTCACTTGACACTAAAGACTGTTCTCATGTTTATCTTATTAGTTTAAGATGTAAAAAAATAAAATAAAAACACTGCTAGTATATACATCACACCTAGTCTGAAACATTGTATAAAATATGGAGAGGCAACAGCTCCCACAAATGAAGCCGCTGCGACTTGATCGCCCCTCTGTGGCTGGTTGCAGTACAGGCCCTAACTCCCATCCCCTCCATGTTAGTGGATGAGATATGAGACAAACTAGAACCTTAAAGTATGGTAGATATTAACATTGGTGGTATTTTTCCTCTTGCAAAGTTGCTTTTATTAGGTTACGTTATGATATAAAAAAGGGTGTATTTCAGGTAGTTTCACAGCTTTGACTAGTGGTCAGATATGTCACTCAACTACTCGGTTGCTGCTATGAAGAATCTGCTTGCAAAATGCCTAGATGGAATCTGCTGTGTTCAAGATATTTTGGATTCACTTTCGCATAGTAGAGGGAAGTGGTGACACATTGTCCATCTTTTATATACAGTCTATGGTTTGGAAAAACCCTGTGGTTCAATATGCAGCTTCCTCAAGTGTGATGTGGACAAGAGGCCTTTACATGACTTTTCAGGGACTGAGGACACATCTCATATGAAGCAGT
>NW_018128201.1:35113-41507 GCF_001952655.1 Monopterus albus | reverse complement strand
TAATACGTCTTGAGTCCCACGTGCAGTGAAATTCCACACAGACACACAGCGAATCCCAGCCAATTAATCAGACTCATTTTGTCTCCCAACAAAGATGTTGACAAAAGCAGAATGAACACCTCCTACATGAGGACAAGACAATAAAAGGAGCGAGAGAAAGGGTGTATTAGATATGTCTGAACAAGACCAGAGCCGTGCCGCCCCGCAAGTCTTTACAAAGCTACAACGCTCGTTACACAGCAGAAAACTAAAGCTACTGGACAGATGAAAAAAAGACAACTTCAATGTGCTCAGATCCTTAGTAACAGCAGAGCTACTGTCCTATCAATGCATCTCCATTTAGTTTAGGGCTGACCCAGAAACAGAGTGTTTCAAAATTTTTAGAGGTAAAATAGTAAAGTTTAAAAATGGCTGTATTGGCTTTAACCTCAAATATTAAACTCAGTGCCGGTTCTCTACATTTGTTGGTTTCATCGGACAACGAATACTGACAGTACACAAAATTTAACAAGTACCTTAATGATCCCTGATATGGACAAAGTAAGGCTGGAGGTTCGGGAGACGAGCAGGAACTCTGAGAAGCTTCCCACCTGCTTTAAGACCACAACCATCGTCCCCCTTCCCAAGAAGAGCCCGGTCACCTGCCTGAACAACTACAGGCCAGTGGCACTCACCCCAATCATTATGAAGTGTTTTGAGAGAGTGGTGCTGGCCCACATTCAGAGCAGTATACCGGACACCCTGGATCCTCTGCAGTATGCCTACCGACCCAATAGCACCACCTCAGATGTTGGCTTTAACCTCAAATATTAAACTCAGTGCCGGTTCTCTACATTTGTTGGTTTCATCGGACAACGAATACTGACAGTACACAAAATTTAACAAGTACCTTAATGATCCCTGATATGGACAAAGTAAGGCTGGAGGTTCGGGAGACGAGCAGGAACTCTGAGAAGCCTAAACCAAAGGCCAACAAACCGCCGATACTCAGTGTGATAAGTGAATACAGGAGAGGCAGGAGCTCTGTCACCCTGAAGAACCTTTCTGTCATACTGAGGCTCAGCCCTGAAGACAGACAAAGAGAATCAGGCCAGACATGTAGTAGAGGCAACACTTACAAGACACTAAAAACATCTGAGTAAGGTAATTGGGCAATAATGATAAGCAGTCATAATGATTTTTACATGGATTGCTAATAGGACTGGTCTACATGTATTTCAACTCTAATTACTTATACAGTTTTTCTTAGAGAAAGCCAGAGCATGTGGTACATGACACCGCTTGAACCTGCAGTGGTTTACTTGTACTTGTGAGTAACAAAGCAATGGAAAAGACAGATGGGCATCTTACCGGTGCTAGATCTTTACCATGTAATGTAAAGCAGCTGGACTGCAGTGCGTGTATCACAAAATGCAAAGGATTTCTGATAATTAAGGTGACTTGTTTTAGATATGTGACCATAATGAGACTCCCCTTCACATCTTGTCCTCATTCTGGCTAGCACACTAGCACAGTCAGGGAGGGAGCGGTGTTTACACAGGCTCCACCCCACTCAGCCAAAAGTGACATTATGAACATAATGACTGGATTATTGGAGTGCAAAAAATATAGTTAATGAGAAAATACTGTATCTTACACTAGCTGCCCAACATCAAAAGCAAAAGTGATTATTCTACCTCTTCTGCCATAACCTCACTTAGCTAAAACACCAGAGTAGAAACAGTAAAGAAAGATGCAAACACTTTATTCTTTTTCATCTCTATCACAGAAACTAAACATGACTTTAAACCAGGTTAGTGCGACAGCAACACAGCAGAGGTTTACACTAAATATCATGCCATTTTTGTATTCTTTCTAAATGTGCAACAATTTAATCAGAATTACTACTGCTAAATTGGTTCAACAGTGAGTAACTAAAATTAAATCATTTTTAATTTATAATATTTAAGAGGAAAGACTGATCTTAATTTATTGGAGCTAAATGTATCCGACAAGTCACCACACTACCACAGTTTTTTTGCATCACTGTAATACCCCTTTAGCTCGCAAATGTGTTTTTTCCACTGTAATGGTGTATATTTGATCCTCATTAGTTGTTCTTAATGTGAAAATTAAATAACGGAGGTGTGGGTACTGATGCAGATCACACGTCATCAGATATATGATGAAAAGACAACAGGTCTCCACAGACAGGTCTACAACACCTTTCAATAAATAAACTGAACTGTCATAATTAGAGCTACAGAGTTTAGTGTAGTGACAAGAGATGAGTGACAACACAGTGAGGATGACAAAATTATCACATAAGAATTTATCTCACCTTCATTATACAGGAAGAGGGGGAAGAGGTCAAGGAACATGAGAGGTTGCAGGTGGTACATGGTGTCTACTGGGTTCTGAAGGCCTGGTGGACAGGACAACATGAAAAACAGTTTGAAAAATAAGCTGGGTCATATGCTTGCATGAGTATCAAAACTTTTTTTAAATCAACTTCTCAGAGTTGAGGCAAAACCTGAATAATAATTTAGGTTTAGATAAATTATTTAGATGTAGTGGATTGTTGTGTCTGATTCTCCTCTTAGCTGTGTGTTGAATATACTGACCCAGCTCTGCTTTCTGCATGAGGACCTGAGTGAGGGTCCAGCGGATCCCGCCTAAGAAGGACGCCAGCAGCACCATGATGAAGCCCTTCAGGTTGAACTGGGTCGACTCGAATGTAAACATAAAAAGACCACCGGCGATCAGCAGGACCACCAGGATCAGGAACGGGTTCTGGTCAAACAGGACAGAAGAGAGGTGGTGAGAAATAGAAATGTTGAACAAGAGATTTGAAAAAATATGAAAGGACATAAACGGTGGTACAGAAGAGAAAAATAAAGATTTTTTTAAATGGATAAAAAAAGAGAGAATTTCACTGATAGAAATAAAGATGGATCGACACTGATGTATGCATCATTAGCTCCATACAGTTTATGACCTATTCTTACATACCAACAGTTACATAATTCACCAAGGAGTGAACTGAGTCTTTTATGCCACAGTAAACATTAATCCAGTTTAGGCATTGTGTGGTCAGCACATAATATGCATAAATGTTTGAGGTTGAAAAACTGTCACTCACCGGCTCCTCTAGTTTAAAGACCAGAGAGAAAAAGAGAATAAAGAGCACTGCTGTAGACTTGGTCATGGTGTACCTTGAATGACACAAAATAAGAGCCATACAATAAGATGGCATGATCCAAAGACCGGGTACATTTGACACTGATAATCTGAAGTTTGTCAGTTCATACTTAATAAAGCACTTGTATTTGAAAACAAAAGCTTACAAGCTAACGGTGATGAAGAGGAAGCTCCAGTTGGAAAGTCCAATATCCAGTGCTGTTGCCAAGGCTGGGTGAGACAAGCAGAATTTATGATATTTAGAAAAGACATTTGAATAAATGATGGTTTTCTACGAGTGAGCTGCAACTATGCCTTGTGAATAATAAAGTAGTATAACAAAGGTGAAAAGAGATGCTTTGGATTAATGAACATTTAACTAAATAACAGTGAAAACTACTAAATTTAGGCTTTACATGGGAGATTTTGGTGGTATACTGACTAGTGTCCATCATTAATTTAGAGAAAGTAGAGAAAATGGGTAATCCAGTCCAACATAATAAAGATAATCTGCTTATTTGTGACTGATACATTTGTTAGATTATTCAACATGACCCTCACGTGTGATGCAATGTCCATATCTTCATGGACTTTAGTCAAAATACTCTTCGCTGAGAGGTTAGAACAAGATAAGAGCTGACTGTCAGTCACTTTCTAATGCCCTGTTCTCTGAAAACACTGTTGACTCTCACCTGTGGGAGCTACTTTATTGAAGTAATCTGTCCAGCTCAGAATGACACGGGCTTTCCCCGTCCAGCGCTGCATGGCCTTTCTCGTTAGAGCCGACAGGCAGAAGTTGATGGCAAGATGAACTAATGTCATGAAGAGAGGATAATGGAAGCCCTGAGAGAGAAACAGAAAGGGCCATTTACAGTAAGCTGGCCTAGCGGTGGTACGCTGTCTGCAGAGTTAACCAAATGAAATGTAAGACCTTTTTAATACAACATGGAGTGCATTTCATCATCTCCTTCAGAGCCACACTGCTCAAAGACTGGCGCAAAATCACTAGGGACAATTAGGCCTACAATTATTTATTAAGTACATTCATTTGTTGACATTTTTGGGCCTTTTTGTCTTTATTTTTCAGCTGTATACAACAATAATTCTGAGTAATATAATTCATATAACAACAGGACCTGGACCTAGATACTGGAAGTGATGAAAAAATGAATACATAAATGGGTAGAATAACCAATTAAAATAGGTTGTGAGTAAAAATAAGCTATGTGGCTACTAGCAGCAATAACAACATTAAAACTACAGTATGTAAAACTTAAGGTAACACTAGGCTGAAACTCCAAATCAACCCACTCTGCTTCACCCAGCGCTTCCTCTCCTGCTCCACTATGAGCTGCTACGCTCCACCACGCTCTGCCCAGCTTCAGATATTTGTCATTATGAAATTACAATGAGAATGCAACAAAACTTAGTGATCATGCAAAATAATTGAAAACCTCTGACTGGTTAGAGAGATCAGTCCCACTCAAAACCTTTAGAAGCTAACGTCTCTGCACTGCTGCCGGTGCTGTTCAGTGAGTCTGGGTCACGGGAGGCTTCGACAGCACCTCTCCACATTAAAACTAGCTTTGGAACAGATTTCTAGAAAAAAAATACTTGAAAAAAGTTACATACTGTAACTTTAACAATGACAATAATAAAGCTGTAAAAAACTATCAATAACAAAAAGCTTTCTGGATGCACAGCCCACTGTTGAACTAGACTCTTGAAAATATTCAAAACTCTTAGAAATGAAATTAACTATATCTAATATCTTGTAAGGCCTCTGCTTTGTTTAGAGTACTGAGTTCAAATATTCTTAAAACTTTGAGACCTGCAGAGACCCTGTGTCAGGGTCCCAAACCCTGAGACACTACTTACGCTATTTGGTTTAACCTGGGTCCTATGTAAAGGAACAGTGGTGATGGAGGGGAAACCATTAGTGCTTCAGGATCTCATCCACTTACCTTCATCATCCATTTGTTGTAGAAGGTGATGCCTATAGAGAAGACATAGTAGAGGATAATTAATGCAACAGTGCGAAGCCCCCGGCAGAGGAACTGGACAGGACACGCCATCCAGGGCTTCCAGCACCAGCTGTTCAGAAAAGACAGCTACAGAGAGGAGACCTCCAAAGTGAACCTGCAGCCCTTCCTCTCACCCATAGCTGACTGCTTTAAGAGGAGACACTGCGAGTAGAAGAGGAAAAAAGAAACAAGGTTAGACTTTGGCTGCATGCGTGTAATGCTACAGATGTTAAGAGCCGAGCAAAACAGCTGAGGTGTAAAAAAGGCTGCAGAGAAGTTACCTTAAGGGCAACATTAGGTTTAACTCAAGTCTGTCCACCACCATAGCCTAGCTAAGTCACATCAGGTAACAGTTAAACCAGTATTAACCCAGTGGTAACTATATTTAAATAATTAGTCAATAAGTGATGAAACAGGTAGGCTATTGATTGGGTTTAGTGTTTTAAATTAGACTGCATTAGCTGATATTAGCTAAGGTAACATTAACAGCAGTACTCACCATAGGGCTGTTTGACAGATCCGATAGTTTTCTAGGCTAACTAGCACCATATGTTACTCCATTACTTGACATCAGTGTGCTATGTAGACCAGCACTGCATTGCTGATGCTGGTTAATTCATCAGCTATGTAAAACGCACCGATTTGCTCCACTTATCACTCGCCTGCTGCAACTGGTCACTGAGTCGTACACGCTGCGTTTTCTCGGTACGTGTCACTTCGGTACGGACACACCCACACAATTACAGTGGTCACTCTGTTAAAACGTGTCAGTGTTTACTTGTCACGCTAAAGTCACATGCCCTACAAAGGCACTCGTCGAATTGTTGTGAACCATTCTTTAATTCAGCATCCACAGAACCCATCAAGAACAAGATGATTTGATAAATGTGTGACTTTTGTATTTATAGTTTTCCATTACTCATCCGTGGAGTGTTTCGCATAAAGAATGTGCACACAACACAAAAAAATTCAATGAAAATGTTGGTTAAAGGAGCTTGTACACAAGTGAATTTAACTTACTGTGTAACTAGCCTGTGATTCACGGAAGCACGGCTATGTTGAACTGTCTTTTTGTTTTTATTAAGTATGGCCGTTACGCTACTTCATCTTCAAGCAATAGCACGGAGCAGTAGGAAAAAAAACAGCCGTGTGACTCTAATATTAAACAAGTCTCAGTCACGTGGCAAACAAACCCGAGTAACATACTAACT
>NW_018128201.1:22390-30518 GCF_001952655.1 Monopterus albus | reverse complement strand
CAGCCCCCAGACTGTCAGGATTGGCAATAGAACTTCAGCCAGCATTGTTATGAACACTGGCACCCCACAGGGATGTGTCCTCAGTGCCATCCTCTACACCTGGGGTGGCCAATTCCAGTCCTTGAGGACCGCTGTCCTGCTTGTTTTCCAACTATCTCTACCTGACGTGCTGCTGATTACCTGGCTACCATGGGTGAGCAGCTTCAAATACCTGGGTGTCCACATCAGTGAGGAGCTCACCTGGACACATAACATAGCACACTAGCACAGGGAGGGAGCGGTGTTTACACAGGCTCCACCCCACTCAGCCAAAAGTGACATTATGAACATAATGACTGGATTATTGGAGTGCAAAAAATATAGTTAATGAGAAAATACTGTATCTTACACTAGCTGCCCAAAAGCAAAAGTGATTCTTCTGCCATAACCTCACTTAGCTAAAACACCAGAGTAGAAACAGTAAAGAAAGATGCAAACACTTTATTCTTTTTCATCTCTATCACAGAAACTAAACATGACTTTAAACCAGGTTAGTGCGACAGCAACACAGCAGAGGTTTACACTAAATATCATGCCATTTTTGTATTCTTTCTAAATGTGCAACAATTTAATCAGAATTACTACTGCTAAATTGGTTCAACAGTGAGTAACTAAAATTAAATCATTTTTAATTTATAATATTTAAGAGGAAAGACTGATCTTAATTTATTGGAGCTAAATGTATCCGACAAGTCACCACACTACCACAGTTTTTTTGCATCACTGTAATACCCCTTTAGCTCGCAAATGTGTTTTTTCCACTGTAATGGTGTATATTTGATCCTCATTAGTTGTTCTTAATGTGAAAATTAAATAACGGAGGTGTGGGTACTGATGCAGATCACACGTCATCAGATATATGATGAAAAGACAACAGGTCTCCACAGACAGGTCTACAACACATTTCAAATAAATAAACTGAACTGTCATAATTAGAGCTACAGAGTTTAGTGTAGTGACAAGAGATGAGTGACAACACAGTGAGGATGACAAAATTATCACATAAGAATTTATCTCACCTTCATTATACAGGAAGAGGGGGAAGAGGTCAAGGAACATGAGAGGTTGCAGGTGGTACATGGTGTCTACTGGGTTCTGAAGGCCTGGTGGACAGGACAACATGAAAAACAGTTTGAAAAATAAGCTGGGTCATATGCTTGCATGAGTATCAAAACTTTTTTTAAATCAACTTCTCAGAGTTGAGGCAAAACCTGAATAATAATTTAGGTTTAGATAAATTATTTAGATGTAGTGGATTGTTGTGTCTGATTCTCCTCTTAGCTGTGTGTTGAATATACTGACCCAGCTCTGCTTTCTGCATGAGGACCTGAGTGAGGGTCCAGCGGATCCCGCCTAAGAAGGACGCCAGCAGCACCATGATGAAGCCCTTCAGGTTGAACTGGGTCGACTCGAATGTAAACATAAAAAGACCACCGGCGATCAGCAGGACCACCAGGATCAGGAACGGGTTCTGGTCAAACAGGACAGAAGAGAGGTGGTGAGAAATAGAAATGTTGAACAAGAGATTTGAAAAAATATGAAAGGACATAAACGGTGGTACAGAAGAGAAAAATAAAGATTTTTTTAAATGGATAAAAAAAGAGAGAATTTCACTGATAGAAATAAAGATGGATCGACACTGATGTATGCATCATTAGCTCCATACAGTTTATGACCTATTCTTACATACCAACAGTTACATAATTCACCAAGGAGTGAACTGAGTCTTTTATGCCACAGTAAACATTAATCCAGTTTAGGCATTGTGTGGTCAGCACATAATATGCATAAATGTTTGAGGTTGAAAAACTGTCACTCACCGGCTCCTCTAGTTTAAAGACCAGAGAGAAAAAGAGAATAAAGAGCACTGCTGTAGACTTGGTCATGGTGTACCTTGAATGACACAAAATAAGAGCCATACAATAAGATGGCATGATCCAAAGACCGGGTACATTTGACACTGATAATCTGAAGTTTGTCAGTTCATACTTAATAAAGCACTTGTATTTGAAAACAAAAGCTTACAAGCTAACGGTGATGAAGAGGAAGCTCCAGTTGGAAAGTCCAATATCCAGTGCTGTTGCCAAGGCTGGGTGAGACAAGCAAAATTTATGATATTTAGAAAAGACATTTGAATAAATGATGGTTTTCTACGAGTGAGCTGCAACTATGCCTTGTGAATAATAAAGTAGTATAACAAAGGTGAAAAGAGATGCTTTGGATTAATGAACATTTAACTAAATAACAGTGAAAACTACTAAATTTAGGCTTTACATGGGAGATTTTGGTGGTATACTGACTAGTGTCCATCATTAATTTAGAGAAAGTAGAGAAAATGGGTAATCCAGTCCAACATAATAAAGATAATCTGCTTATTTGTGACTGATACATTTGTTAGATTATTCAACATGACCCTCACGTGTGATGCAATGTCCATATCTTCATGGACTTTAGTCAAAATACTCTTCGCTGAGAGGTTAGAACAAGATAAGAGCTGACTGTCAGTCACTTTCTAATGCCCTGTTCTCTGAAAACACTGTTGACTCTCACCTGTGGGAGCTACTTTATTGAAGTAATCTGTCCAGCTCAGAATGACACGGGCTTTCCCCGTCCAGCGCTGCATGGCCTTTCTCGTTAGAGCCGACAGGCAGAAGTTGATGGCAAGATGAACTAATGTCATGAAGAGAGGATAATGGAAGCCCTGAGAGAGAAACAGAAAGGGCCATTTACAGTAAGCTGGCCTAGCGGTGGTACGCTGTCTGCAGAGTTAACCAAATGAAATGTAAGACCTTTTTAATACAACATGGAGTGCATTTCATCATCTCCTTCAGAGCCACACTGCTCAAAGACTGGCGCAAAATCACTAGGGACAATTAGGCCTACAATTATTTATTAAGTACATTCATTTGTTGACATTTTTGGGCCTTTTTGTCTTTATTTTTCAGCTGTATACAACAATAATTCTGAGTAATATAATTCATATAACAACAGGACCTGGACCTAGATACTGGAAGTGATGAAAAAATGAATACATAAATGGGTAGAATAACCAATTAAAATAGGTTGTGAGTAAAAATAAGCTATGTGGCTACTAGCAGCAATAACAACATTAAAACTACAGTATGTAAAACTTAAGGTAACACTAGGCTGAAACTCCAAATCAACCCACTCTGCTTCACCCAGCGCTTCCTCTCCTGCTCCACTATGAGCTGCTACGCTCCACCACGCTCTGCCCAGCTTCAGATATTTGTCATTATGAAATTACAATGAGAATGCAACAAAACTTAGTGATCATGCAAAATAATTGAAAACCTCTGACTGGTTAGAGAGATCAGTCCCACTCAAAACCTTTAGAAGCTAACGTCTCTGCACTGCTGCCGGTGCTGTTCAGTGAGTCTGGGTCACGGGAGGCTTCGACAGCACCTCTCCACATTAAAACTAGCTTTGGAACAGATTTCTAGAAAAAAAATACTTGAAAAAAGTTACATACTGTAACTTTAACAATGACAATAATAAAGCTGTAAAAAACTATCAATAACAAAAAGCTTTCTGGATGCACAGCCCACTGTTGAACTAGACTCTTGAAAATATTCAAAACTCTTAGAAATGAAATTAACTATATCTAATATCTTGTAAGGCCTCTGCTTTGTTTAGAGTACTGAGTTCAAATATTCTTAAAACTTTGAGACCTGCAGAGACCCTGTGTCAGGGTCCCAAACCCTGAGACACTACTTACGCTATTTGGTTTAACCTGGGTCCTATGTAAAGGAACAGTGGTGATGGAGGGGAAACCATTAGTGCTTCAGGATCTCATCCACTTACCTTCATCATCCATTTGTTGTAGAAGGTGATGCCTATAGAGAAGACATAGTAGAGGATAATTAATGCAACAGTGCGAAGCCCCCGGCAGAGGAACTGGACAGGACACGCCATCCAGGGCTTCCAGCACCAGCTGTTCAGAAAAGACAGCTACAGAGAGGAGACCTCCAAAGTGAACCTGCAGCCCTTCCTCTCACCCATAGCTGACTGCTTTAAGAGGAGACACTGCGAGTAGAAGAGGAAAAAAGAAACAAGGTTAGACTTTGGCTGCATGCGTGTAATGCTACAGATGTTAAGAGCCGAGCAAAACAGCTGAGGTGTAAAAAAGGCTGCAGAGAAGTTACCTTAAGGGCAACATTAGGTTTAACTCAAGTCTGTCCACCACCATAGCCTAGCTAAGTCACATCAGGTAACAGTTAAACCAGTATTAACCCAGTGGTAACTATATTTAAATAATTAGTCAACAAGTGATGAAACAGGTAGGCTATTGATTGGGTTTAGTGTTTTAAATTAGACTGCATTAGCTGATATTAGCTAAGGTAACATTAACAGCAGTACTCACCATAGGGCTGTTTGACAGATCCGATAGTTTTCTAGGCTAACTAGCACCATATGTTACTCCATTACTTGACATCAGTGTGCTATGTAGACCAGCACTGCATTGCTGATGCTGGTTAATTCATCAGCTATGTAAAACGCACCGATTTGCTCCACTTATCACTCGCCTGCTGCAACTGGTCACTGAGTCGTACACGCTGCGTTTTCTCGGTACGTGTCACTTCGGTACGGACACACCCACACAATTACAGTGGTCACTCTGTTAAAACGTGTCAGTGTTTACTTGTCACGCTAAAGTCACATGCCCTACAAAGGCTCTCGTCGAATTGTTGTGAACCATTCTTTAATTCAGCATCCACAGAACCCATCAAGAACAAGATGATTTGATAAATGTGTGACTTTTGTATTTATAGTTTTCCATTACTCATCCGTGGAGTGTTTCGCATAAAGAATGTGCACACAACACAAAAAAATGCAATGAAAATGTTGGTTAAAGGAGCTTGTACACAAGTGAATTTAACTTACTGTGTAACTAGCCTGTGATTCACGGAAGCACGGCTATGTTGAACTGTCTTTTTTTTATTATTAAGTATGGCCGTTACGCTACTTCATCTTCAAGCAATAGCACGGAGCAGTAGGAAAAAAAAACAGCCGTGTGACTCTAATATTAAACAAGTCTCAGTCACGTGGCAAACAAACCCGAGTAACATACTAACTTGTAGTGATGCGAGTTCTTCTTCTTCTTCTGCGTCTTCTTCTTCTTCTTCTTCCTCTTAATGGGAAGTCTGAGTCAGCTGACCCAGATTTTAAATGGGCTTTACCTTGCCAGCTCTGTAGTAAAAAGTCCATATAATATCTGAGTGAGCCTGAGTGATATCATGAAAGAAAACAGCTGCTTATAGTCTGGGGTTTTAGGGCTGAGTATTGGCAAGAATCTGGTGATATGATACGTATTGTGATTCCGGGGTTGGGAGTCGATACATGGTGATACTGTAAACAAAGTAATACATTGTGATTTTTCTTTTTTTTTAAATCTTAGTTTAGAAAGACTGTCAAAATAAGCAACACACCACCATATGCATAAAACCATCTGGATCTGCATTTGTCACAGTCCCTGTAACATCCAACAACATAGCACTACTTGGCATGTGAACGGTTAATAAAAAATCAATACCGTGCTTTTGAGAATTGATACAGTATCGCAATACTCAAGTGTATTGATGTTCTCTTACACCCCTATGGAGCATTCACACAGAGGTAGGGGGCGTGCTGATGATGCTCTGTCATGTGACTGGCACAAAACCAGAAAAAAGAAACAAACTTCCAGTGGTGAAGAAAAACAGTCATTTTTAATGATGATGCCAACGAAAATATTCAAATGTAGACACGAGGAGATTCGGGGACTTCGGTTTTTAATAGCCGGTGCTGAAATCATCACACAAATTTAAAGAATGGCAGGAGACTTTTTTTTTTATGACCAAATTACAAACTGGCTACGTGACTGCATCGTGCCCTGTTTCTGGGTAGAGTGCACAGGAGGCGGAGGCCCCCCTGCATAAACCAAAAGGAGTGTTTCCAGTAGGTGAGAATGTGTCTGTCTCTTGTGACAAAGTCCAGACCTGATTCTACAGACATAGTCTGGAGTTCATGTTTTAAAACAGGCTGTTGAGAGAGAAGTATGAAATATGACAAACAGAGAAGAAAGAGAAGAAGAGTGACAAGATGGATGGAGATGGGTAATGTCAAAATAAAGGGAGGTGAGGGTGTTGCTAGCTTCGGAAACTGTGTGTCTCCACTTTGTCACACAGCAGCGATTAGGAGCTGTTCCACAGGCAAAGATGGATGACTCTGCGTTTATCATTCTGGCAAACACGCCGCCACTGTTTATGCTGTTCCTCTGTGTTGGCTTACCAATAACCAGTCTTATTATTTCAGGGTTTCCCTATACAGAGTTGACTCCTGAACCCAGCATCGTCTTAGGTTTTTAAACCCTCTTTGAAATTGCAAGATACCTTCAGATGAAGTCCGGTTCTCTGTGATTTTTTATTAAAAATGGTTTAATGAAAGCCAGAACTAAGAAAATATTCAGGTTTATTTTTACTCATTGTATTGAAAATAGTTTTAGTTTGGAGTATAACAGCCAAAAGGCCTCCCTTCCTCATTAGACTTCAGTTAGCATGTAGTACACTGATGAACAAATCGTGGTGAGAATTAAACTCTGGGTGAAAGGGTCTGGTTTTAAAATATGCATCTCTTAGACACGCAAGGCCTCATTAAGTACATCTTTAATGCAATTAGATTAGTCCATATCTTGAAATATAGATATTGCTCATGAATAATTTAGGTTTTTCACGCCCAAGATGAGGGGAATTTTCAGAGGCTGGATTAAAAATACCTCTGGGACGAGATATTAAACTAACTTAGACCTCTTGGCCTGGAGTTCGATTGAAATTCCACCCAAATGTAATGGATATGCGGTCACACTTGCTTTCTCATCACGTCTTTTTAGCATTTTACAAAGTTGTGATCTTTACATTGCTCTGTGATGACAGTAGAAAACCCCCTTCTCTGTCTGAACCTTTCGTTGACAGCAATGATTTGGCTGTGGTTTATAGACATGTTGTTTCATTTCTCTCCCCTCCCCTCTCCTCTCTCCTCCTTTCATGCTTCTATATGCCACCACTACACATCACTAACTTTGTGTTTCCTCTCTCCCGTCGTGTGTCCTCTCTCTCTCCCTGTACCTTTCTGCAGGTTGCCCTGGCTGTGGAGCTCTATGTTTCTGATGAGCAGTCCCCAGCCACATTAACCTGATCAGTGATTGATTATTTGTTGTGTCTTGTTGCTTTTCTTCTTTTGTCTCTCCTCTATCCACTCACCCCAACCGGTCGAGGCAGAAGGCTACCCACCAAGAGCCGGGGTCTGTCAGAGGTTTCTTCCGTTAAAAGGAGTTTTTCCTCCCCACTGTCATCAAGTGCTGCTCAGGGGGGTTTGTTGGGTTTTCCCTCTGTAATAATATTGATAATAATAAGGTCTAGACCTTACGTTGTAAAGTGTCCTGAGATGACTTTTGGCGCTATACAAATAAAATTTGATTGATTGATTGACCTTGGCTTTAGACAAAAAACAAAAAAAGATTAATCAGTGCATCACATAACTGGAACATTATTTTCCTGTGGAACATTCTGCTGTTTGTCTGACCACCACTGACCCCAACCTCCTCCTGCCATGGACTTTCTCACTTCATATACTGTATCATCCTAAATGCTGAAAGCGGTAAAACCCGTGGAGGAGGCATGGCCGCCTTCGTCAAACAGTCCTGGTGCGCAGGCTATAAGATTCTCTCTAAATTCTGTTCTGAAGATGTGGAATATTTAACATTAAAGCTAAGGCCAATTTATTTACCTAGAGAACTGCAATGTATCATTGTGAGTATAGTGTACACCCCTCCCTCAGGCAAAGAGGAAGCTGCACTAAAGGAGCTATACAGAATGATTAATGAGCATGAAAACACATATCCTGAAGCTGCTTATTCTGGGAGATTTTAACCACTGCAATGTCAGGAAAAGCTTCCTACTAGAGGAAACAAAACACTGGACCAATGTTACAGTAACATTAGAAATGCTTTCTCAACTGAACCTAAGCCTCATTTTGGGAGAGCTGACCACCTAGCAGTCCGGCTAGAACCTGCTTACACCAAACGACTCAAGGC
>NW_018128201.1:20401-21387 GCF_001952655.1 Monopterus albus | reverse complement strand
AGATACCATCTTAGATGAAAGTGGAGTGAGGAAAGATAAAGTGAATTGGTATCTTCCAGCTTCTGACTGACTGAACACACCTGAGCCAGGTAATCATCAACAGGTCAGGCAGGGACAGTTGGAAAACAAGCAGGACAGTGGCCCTCGAGGACTGGAATTGGCCACCCCTGCTCTACACCCTGTTCACCCCCCAGGGCTGTGTCACCTCCCACAAAGACAACAACATCCTAAAATTTGCGGACGACACCGCAGTGATAGGTCAGGACGGGTCTACCTCATGTAATTCCATCTGTACTGTTTACATACTCATTTTGCACACGCATAATTGCACACTCACTGCTGAGTATTTGCACTCCACAGCTCCCACGTAGCATATATTCTCTCTGCATTATATTGTATTGTATTTTTATTTGCTCCCTTCACTTGCTGCTTTAAAGTGCCTTAGATTTGTGATTTTACTGCCTATTTAGATTTGTGTTATTGCTCATCTACTTTATATTTCACTTGTATTGTGTGGCATTCATGTGGACGGCAAAGTAAGAATTTCATTGTACAGGGAAATACCTTTCCTAACTGTGCATATGATAAATAAACATTTTGACCTTTGACTTTGACACTTCTGTTTCTACGCTCCTCCTCGTCTTCTTCTTCTTCTACACTTTTTTAAATTCTAACCTTATTTTATTGATGTATTTATTTATTGTTCTTTTTCTCTCCTTCCTTTCTTGTGCTGTTCTTTATTAATGCACCTGCTCTCCAATAATGTTATGGAATACTATATTTATATATAGTATATAGTATATTTATATGTACTATATACTACTATATATATGTTTACCATATTCGTTGTAAATACATTTGTTCAATAAAAAAAAAATTCTTCTTCTTCTTCTGCTGCTGCTGCTGCTGCTGCTGCTGTCTGGTCCACTGGGCTTTGTCACTATCTACTAGTTTACAAATCTCCTACTAAGAATACAAGCATATGG
>NW_018128201.1:11904-20277 GCF_001952655.1 Monopterus albus | reverse complement strand
TTTTTTTAAATGGCGGTTGGCAACCAGCTTTAGGTGCATTACCGCCACCTTCCAGACTGGAGTGTGGATCGTTTTGAAGCACTGCATTTGGGCGTGTATCAAAATGTTTAAGTCACGTGACCGATAAACACTGCTTCATAAAATATTTCATATTTTAGGGTTTTACCGCTATGGGCCGATGGAACATGCACAACTGCTGATCTTCAGTCAGTTGATCCGTTTTGTGTAGGAAAGAGACAAACGTATTTGACATTTAGAGAAATTTATTTAAATAATGGAGGCAGCAAAAAAAGAGAACAAGGTTGTTTGTGTGGGAGCCTTATGAGCTTTTGCAGCTCAGTTTTATCAAATGTAACCAACATCTGGCATTTCCTAACAACACATAATCAATATTAAGACATCTCCATTCTAAGCAACCAGAGGATTTGAATGATGGACCTACAGCAGAGCAAGCAAGAACTTCACATGTGCCTATGCAAGGCATGTATTGTTTTTTCGTTGATCTCTTTCATTTATTTAGACATAATTAATATATTGTTGCTGTTAATTTGGCCCTAACTTCTATTGGCATTTTTTCCACAAGGTGTATAATATTAATATGAAAACAAAATCGCATTACTCACAGGTAATCTGCATGTAATACACACTCTCTCTCTCTCTGTCTCTCTCTTCAACTGAGTGTGAATGTCCATACTTTCTTCATGGCTGCAAGTGGACTCATAGGTTAAAGATTTTTAAGTTAAACTTTTAGTGCAGCTTGATTGTTTGTAGCATTCCGCTTCTGATATTTTGGCATTGTGCAAATTAATCCTTGTGTGTGTTTTCCAGGTAATAAGCAGAGCTGTGCAGAAGTGCAGTCAGTTTCTAGCTGACAGTCACTTCTTGGCAGAACATCTGAAATGTTTTCTCAGGTCGGGGGACAAAAGGGGGCAGTATTTTCAATGGATAACATTTTCCGTCGAACCACTTCCTCATTCAAGGAAACAGAGACGGAAGCCTGCCAAACCAAAGAAGAAGAAGGAACAGCGGCGGACGTTAATAGAAGCCACAGACTTGTGTTTTGCTCTCCTTGACGAACTTATCAGGTAACTCTTTGCAGCGTTAATGTAATGTTAACAGACATGTTACAGTTCAGTGACACAAGTTAACGGCATTTATCCGTGTATTTTGCAGCAGAATGGCGGATGAGGAGGACGAGACTGGCTTTGACGACGAACTGGACGACGGCTCCAGCGGAGTAGATGTCGGCCACGGCAGGAGAAAGAGGCTCTTCTCTAAGGAGCTCAGGTGTATGATGTACGGATTCGGAGACGACCAGAACCCGTATACGGAGTCCGTTGATATTCTGGAGGACTTAGTGATTGAGTTTGTCACGGAAATGACTCACAAAGCCATGTCTATCGGACGGCAGGGCCGCGTCCAGGTGGAGGACATCGTTTTCCTAATTCGCAAGGACCCCAGGAAGTTCGCCAGGGTCAAAGACCTCCTGACCATGAATGAAGAGCTGAAAAGAGCCCGGAAAGCTTTCGATGAAGCAAATTATGGCTCATAAACTCATCTTGGGACATTTTTTTTAAACCTACATCTAACGTGGTGGTTCATTTATTGATTTCATCTACCTGGTGTCTTTCTGTCTGGCACTGTTTAGATAAATAAATTACATATTGTTTAAATATACCCAGTCATTCAGGTTAATTTGAGAAAACCAAGAAGACATTCTTTACACTTGGACAGTGACATTTATCACGTTTAACACATGTTTGAGCAATAACCGGCACACTTTAAGTTGCATCATAGTTTTTAGAAGAAGAAAGTCCATCCACAGCGTCTAGTTACCTCAGTTTTTATAATGATTACTACAGTTGCAGTGATTAGTTGAACATTATTATTTTCCAGTTATTTCATTAAAAAAGACAAGAAAATGATTCTAGCCTCATCATTGTGAAAATTTCCTCTTTCTGTTTGTAAATTGAATATTTTCGGCTGTTGACTTTTGACATCCACCCCTGAGTCTGAAACAGTTTTTTTTCTTTATATTTGTTTCAGTAGTTTCTTACATTTAATGAAATACTATACTTAATTATTTTTATCTGACCCTACTCATAACTTTCAGATACCTTAGAACTCTTTAGATGGACGCTGCTATCTGTGGTTCAAGCAGACTGGACAAAAAGAAGAAACAAACAGATTTTATTCATATTCCTCAAAACAAAACTTTTTACACAGACCGTAAATAAATATGGCAGACCAACTACAAGTGAGCAGGTGTTAGTTCATTTATTCTGTTCAAGCAAGTAACTTCTTTGTACAGTGAAGTGGTTGAATTGATTGGTCTAAGCAGCAGGTAACAGGCTGCCAATCTATCTAGACTACATCTAGATCAGAGCTTTACCAGCAGAGGAAGGGGTCGCTGATGACATGTTACACCGCTCATGCTGCAAAAGGTGTGTGCAGTGAATTTCCCCCATTGCAGCCCTGCCATCCCGTCACACGGTACAGTGTCAGTGCAGCATCCATGAGCAATCTGCATGCACAAATGAGCTCAGCGAGCGACCCCCACCGGGTGCTCTAGCTGTCTGCTGAGGATGTCTTTAAGGATGGAGAAGAGAGGCAGTGAACCAGGTGGACAGGAGGAGGGGGTAGTTTGAGTGGGTCAGTGGGGCGGTCAGATGTTTCAGGGGGGGTTTCAGGGGAGGAGGAATGTCCATGAGTCTTTCTGGTTTTACTGCACATTCTCCATCATCTTGAGGAATTCTGGAGAAAAAAAAAGTGTTATTTAAAAGGGACATGCCGTTATTGCATTAGCTAACATGAACTGCACCTTCAAGCAGTGGTTTTCACCTTCATATAGTGTAGTTCAACTAAAACATGCCCCTTTCTTTCAAATTTGTGCCATCTGATGATTTCTAAAGACTAGAAATACCAAGTAATTGAAAAAATGTCAATCACAATCTATTCCCAATGCTAAGGTTAATAAAACCTCATGAGACTAGTGCCTGATTAGCTATAGCACAACAGAAATATGTGATTAGTTACGGACACTCCTTTATTTGTCCTTTATTAATAACTGCAAAGTAAAGGCTTGACATTGAGCCAACACATTCATCATCATCATCATCATGCACGTACCATCATAGTCCAGCATGCCATCGGAATTCTTGTCTCCATCCTTCAGCAGCTCATCAATCTCATCATCTGTGACGTGTTCACCGCTGCTGCGGATGATAAGGGAAAACTCTTCTCTGTCGATGTAGCCATCGCCGTTCCTGTGCGAAAGACAGCAATGTTTGAGACTGTAAATATAAACAGTTACAGAAGAGAATTAAATACTGCCTCCAGCTATGCTGTAACCCCGTAGACCGTACTTGTCAAACACACGGAAGCACTCTGCCAACTCTTCCTCGCTCTTGCCGGCCTGGTCCTCCTTCAGCAGCCTCACCATCATGACCAAGAACTCCTCGAAGTCGATGGTACCGCTACCTGGGGATTCAGAATAAGCCACATAATGAGTTAACAGTGGTCAGCCCAGTGTCCTGCCCCAATGTGGGACACCACAACACGCTCGTCTTTGTGCATGAAGTTCTGTATTGTTTGTGCCTAAAACATTATTTGTGCACAATAAGTGTACTGTAAGTGATAAGAGATACACTGTTATCCGCTGCTCACCATCCTCATCGACCTCCTCAATGATTTCATCCAACTCCTGTCTTGTGGGGTTTTGGCCTAGCATCCTCATCACGGTACCCAACTCCTTGGTGCTGATATCACCACCACCGTCAGTGTCAAACATGTCAAAGGCAGCCTTGAATTCTGAAGAAATCAGAGTTTAAAGAATGTGGCTCATTACTCAAAAATCAACCTGTGTTACGTATTTGGCTGTTCCTAGACTTATTAATCATTGCAGTAGGGCATTTACAGAAGCCTTTTCTCTGTAGACTGGAAAACATTGAAGTTTACCAGTGTAAATAATTAAAGCAACACAGATCATCCATTTGCTTATTAAAGTAGTAAATTCCATCAGAGAACTTCAGATTGCCTTTTCAAGTGGAGCTCTTTTTCAGAAAGATACTAGGAGGTGGAAATGGATGGGTCATTTCACTTCAATATTTAAGGGTGTGATACTTGAAAACAACTAGGTCACTTATCATTTGATTTGGATTCTGTTACTTTACCAGCAGCCTGTACTTACCGGCCAACATTTCCTCGCTCAGGTAGGAGCGGGCCTCTTGTTGCGCATCAGTCTGGAAGAAAACAGAGGCCACTCTGTCACCGGTAGCTTCAATTAGGCTTAATTGTTTATTCCAGTTAAAACCTAATACACTGAGCCTGGCCTTAAGGTGAAATTGTCATACAAAGGCAACAGTAGCCATTTTCACGATAGGTTGATTCTTCTAAAAATAATATTAGAAAACACTGTACATGTTTTAAATGTAACCCACATCCTTAAGTGAGCTAAAATGATTTAGCAGGAGAGTAAATGTACCATTGAGCACAGAGAAGACACTGAATTTCAGAAAAACACATATTGTTGTGTTTTTCATTACTATGTTTAGTTTGTGAAAACAAAATGGTTTCATAAGTCATGTGTTGCAGGATATAGTGGCCAAGCTGAAGACGATTCTTGAGCTGGGTGAAAATTAACTCCACTATTTCAGGCTCAACACATTAGGCCCCTTGCATATGGCCTGCAGACATCCAATCCTGGGGAATTTGTTGCCTAAGCGGAATCCACATCTTAGCAGCTGACACCCTTCTCACAGCACACAGTCATAACTTTCTACAAGGATTTAAGAGCATTTGCAAAAGATAACTAAAAAAGATAAATCTGTGTAGTTTATTCCATTACTTACAACAAAAATCTATTTAAAATGTCAAATTTAGATATACAGTAATAAAAGTTGATGATTAAAAAGGAATCCAACACATCCAACCCTCTCCAATTGAACAGAACATGCATCTCAACAATTCCACAGATTTTTACATTTTCACACACCTTTATTATTAAATCTCCCGCAGGCTGTCATTAATACAGATGAACAACTACCGATTGACTGATCAACTTGGAATAGTCCAACAGCTCATTTACACAACTGACAGGTCTTACCATGTTTGTGGATTAGCTTTTCCCCCCAAATATCCAAGGAATACAGAAAAGCTCAAAGGAGTGGTCAATCCGTGTGCACCCCAACAGCGAGACTAGACCTCAAGTGAAGGTTCAGACACACTTTAAACGGAACAGCCAGGTCCCGCCCCCTGCCTGTCACAGGCCTCCAGATTTAGTATCCTGAACTTTTAGGGTTCTGGGGCCAGGGCAAGCCAATCTCACTTTGGAGGGGAAAGCTCTTGTTTCTTGAAGTTGCAGGTTTAAGGGTGCAATAGTGGTAAAGCAGGATCTAGATGGAATAAAGAAAAGTTACAGGAAAGGGTGGAGATACAAAATGAATAATGCAAAGTTTTGGGGACAATGTAAAGGATATTTCACCCGAGTTGTTAAAACAGATTATCTGAGGACAAATACACTTAAAAATCAAATTAATTAATTAGGTTACTCCCTAGAAATTCTCCCATAGCACCTTAAAGTGATTATCTAAAATAACCTTAATACAATTTAAAAAGAATGAACACTAAAACTAAAGATCATGCAGCCCATCAGTGCACACTGTTGATTTCCTTGTAGGCCTTGTAAATACGTATGAGGATGAGGAGGAGAAGCCAGAGAAGCCAAAGTAGTTTTGGGTTTTGTGATGATGGAGTTTCAATCTGGATGTGCAACTCAAAACCAAGACAAAAATGTTGCTGGACCCAAGTCTCACTTGACTCTCAACCCTCCACCCCTCCTTCAGCCGTGCCCTAAATAGCAGGCAGTTTTTAGGCTGACACAGGGATGCAAGGCAGACACCCACACATCCTAGCACCGCACCACCTGATAAACATAACCTGATGCTCCTTATATGGTGGGCGGTTCCTGAAGGGAGGGCCTGAGGTGAGAGGAGAAGAGGATAGGGTGCTGAGGAGAGGATCTACATGAAGAAAGGGGAGTGATGATGGCTTTGAAAGGTGGAGGGAGGGGCTTACAGGGTATATACACAGTAGAAGTTCTGCATTTTCCAAAGGGAGAATTAACTCATCAACTCTGTGACTGTCTTCTTTAAGTCTCAAATGCCACCTGGTTGCTTGCTTTTGCCTCACTGATTTCTGTACTGGTGGACTGCTGTGTGACAACGAAGGACAGACAGTTGAGACAGATTTAGGCAGAGCACAAATTAGAGGAGATCAATTTGAACCAGATAACTGAAAATTTCCTGAGAAACCGGGATAAGGCAGTTTCTATGCAACTTTAAAATGGTGCATGGTGGCTACTTTGAAGTGGAGATTACATAGAGAGATGAGACCAGCTGTAGTTGAACAAATGTGTGTGTGTGTGTGTGTGTGTGTGTGTGTGTAAAGGGAGGATGGTATAGGAAGTGCATCTGCTTGTGTGCCATGTGTATGATCACTTTAAATGCGGTTGTCGATGTGTGAGAACTGTAAGTGCAGATAGATCTACAGTCCCTCTTATCTACAAGTCCCTGAAACACCACTAAAAGATTAACAACCAAATCAAACAGACAAAATTCAGTATCAGGTGTGTCAGGCACAATAATGTACAAAGATGAACAATAAGTAGAAGGAGAAAGTTGATTTATTTAGAAACCACAGAACAGGGTAGAGGAGAGATTAAGCTTTGAGGAGGGTGGGGGTTAAAGCTCGATGGTGTAGCATTTCTGGGGACACAGCAGCTGCCAAGGGGACAGCTGGGTGGCCAGCACAAGGAGGCAGCCAGGGAACAGCGCCTTCGTCTTAAAAGGTTTGAATGGATATTTATAGGTTTCTTCAACAAGCTCCTGGGTTTCATGTGAGAAGAGGAAGGAGGGTGGGGGTGAAGGTCTCCATTTTGATGCCTCAGAAACTACATCATATTCATAACTGTAAGTTTGATAGCATCTAGAATTTGCTCTGGGCACATTTCCATCAGATAGCATGTTTAAATTCTCTCTGAGGAAGGGTCACAAAGGAATGTAGAGCCAACTTCATTACTGGACATTCTCCATCATCTTCAGAAACTCTGGAGAGAGAAAGAGAGGACCACAGTCATCTGTGTAACAGGCTGGTTGACGAATGATGGAGCAGATCAACAAAAGTCAGTTAACCTCAGCCCTGAGTCTACAACACAAAGCTTTACATGTAATCAGAACATATAATCATAATAATTTGCTCTATTAATGCTCGTACTGTCATATCTACACTATTTACACAGCAACCCAATCAGTGTGCACACGTTTGTGACAGTATACTGCACATTTCAGTCTTTTTAAGTCCATATTCTGTGAAGAAACTGGGTTTGTGGTCAATAAAAGGGTAAAAATAATCATTCTACCTTACCAGAAGCACATAGGTATAGTTCAGCTTTTTGGGAAATCTACTTATTTACTTTTTAAAAGTCAGATGAAAACATGATTGCTATAGTACTGTATGTCAACATCTGATTGGCGTGGCTTAGCAAACAACTGGGCACAGGGAAACAGCTGGCCTGCCTCTGCCCAACGTTCACACTGCCAACACCTCTGAAACTCGCCAATTAACACCATGTTTAATCTCTACAAAAGCCAAAGCATAAAAAATTACAGGCTGTCATATGCTGAACAATTTTGTGGAGCCACAGTGTAATTTTCACACTTTGGTTTGTTTATGGAAATTGCCTGGCTAGGGGTTTTTCTCTGTTTACAGCCTTCATGCTAGGCCAAGCTAACAGGCTGCTGGTTTTTTTTATTACATGATCAATTTAGACATGTTTATTGTACCTTTCTGCTCAATATACTGCTGATGTCTCCTTCATATGTATATAAATATATAAATCTTCCCTAAAATCTTTGCTAAATCACTGAAAAGTTGTCAGTGACTGTGGCAGCCCAGTCTGTTTTTTAGAAGACAGTGTTTAGCCCACAGAAGTGAAGGAACTCTTTTTGGTCTGAGTCAATCTTAATCTTACCATCAAAATCAATCTTCCCATCTTTGTTTGAGTCTGACTCCCCAAACATCTCATCAATATCTTCCTCTGTGACTGTTTCTCCAGTGAGATGAAGGATTTCCCCGAACTCTGCCCGGTCGAGGAAACCATCTCCATTCCTGTTGAGAAAAATCAACATTAAATGGAATGTGTGAAAACTCACCTCCTGTCTCCCAGCTTTTTTACATCACTCACATACAGACACACACAATCACTCATTAGGGTCTTTCATTAAATAGCCTGCTTTATTTTTTTTTAAGTTCAAGGCAATTTTCATCAGCACTTCTATATTCTAGCAGCCAAAACTGAGACATGTGCTTAAAATA
>NW_018128201.1:6600-11855 GCF_001952655.1 Monopterus albus | reverse complement strand
TAGGGTTAAAATACATTTTTAATACGCATTAAATACATAACAAACTATTGGTTGGGTTCTATTCCAAACTGTAATGATCTTAAAAAATCAGTCCTGGCTCACTAATGACATATATTGATTTTCAAATCTAGCAGATATGAAGCAGTGTTAAGGCTCATTTTAAGTTGTCTTTCAGAACAGACATCTCCTTCAGGAGTTGGTTGAGTCCAAAAATAGAGCTAAAAATATTGCCAGTATCAAAAGTAAATCAGGAAGTGATAATGTTGCTCCACAACTGCTGAATGTTAAAAAAAAGCAGATGCTGGCTAACAGGTTATCCGTATCAACTTAAAAAGTGATGCTATGTCAGCGCTGTGTCCACACTTTATTTCTGCTGCCCTCAAGTGGCCACAGAAAATTAGTTACTGCAGATTGAGGAGCAGCATTACTTATATAAGTTGTACATGCAACTGTTTCCTAAATTAAAATTCAAGAGAAACTGATTTAGCTTCAAAGTAAATTTGCAATTGCAACAAATATCCAAGGATGATGAGGATGAATCACAACAAAAAGGTCATGTTTACAGCACCCAAAAATATCCAGGAAAGTGCATTTTTCACAGAATCACTTCTTATTAATCAGTAGTGATGAAATGCAGTTTGTTAGATTAATACATTGTCTGGTGAACTGTCTGTGCAGAGAGTGTCTGTAGCAGCACATGTTCATACATGAGTACTATGTCCTAGAAAACAGCTTTTCAAAGTGCTTAATGATTTTGCTATAAAAATGTGGCATAATTTTAAGATATTCTAATTTATAGGCTTTTCAATTTACTCACGAGATATATATATAAATGCTGAATGCAGTAACATACTGCACAATGTTTGTATTTGGCTTTATGTCAGAATTGATTGTCATACTTGTCAAAAATGCGGAAGCATTCTGAAAACTCTTTCCAGCCTGGTCCTCTTTTAGCTGTTGCACCATCATGACCAAGAACTCCTCGAAGTCGATGGTACCGCTGCCTGAGGAGATGTACAGCGAATAGGTGAGAGGGGAGAAAGTGGAAGAAATCCTATCTCCCTCTCATTAATGTATTAGCATTCTAGGAAGTAGTTTGAAATGAAGCAATCGAAATATAAATCATGACTCGACAGCTGACACGTTATTGTCTAGTGATTAGTTACAGTACAACAGTTAGTTAATGATCTTTAACATTTGTCTCTCACAAGTCCACTGACCTTATCGGAGTGTAATATTAAATTACTGGGGGGTAAATTTTTGAACATTCAGTGGTCTCACCATCCTCATCGACCTCCTCAATGATGGCATCCAATTCTTCCCTCGAGGGGTTTTGCCCCAGCATCCTCATCACGGTACCCAACTCCTTGGTGCTGATGTCACCGCCACCATCAGTGTCGAACATGTCGAAGGCAGCCTTGAATTCTGGGCAAGACAAAGAAAAAGTTTAAATTCACACTGTCAAAAACTGGCAGAACAAAAATTACAGAGAACGACATGTCTGGAACTTATTCTCAAATGTTTTATTTTAGAAGGCTTTGGAAATGCTCAGACTATCTCCTTTACCATGGTCTGACATATAATTCATGTCCTGAACAAAATTAGCCAATTAGCAAAATATCAAAGAGCAAAAGCAGAACTGACCTGCAATCATCTCCTCAGTCAGGAAGGAGCGGGCGTCGGCTTGTGCGTCAGTGGGCTTAAGAGTAAAGAGTGAAAAAAGGTGAACAAATGGGCAGTGGTGGGAGAAAGAAAGCACAGGTGAACAGAGAGAGAAATTAACAACACAATCACTCACGTGTTCAGTGACATTGTTAAGCAACTGGAGGTGAAAACTGTCGGCTGTATTCACCTCCAGGTGCTTAACAATGTCACTGAACACGTGAGTGTGTTATTAGAAGAGCAGGTTGTAAAGAGTGATTATGGCAAAACACACACACCTGGAGGTTGAGCAGTAGCGCCACCTAGGCTGTCATAAAAATGACATCATTTTTCATGTACTATATTTACCAGGAGTCTGCCCATTTATAAGTCTGTTTCAGCAGCTGGTTTGACTTAAAATCTTTTTTTTTAAAACTTGCCTGGAAAGTATGAAAAGTCAAAAATCCTACCAGATACTAATATAGAGTAAAGTATGCATTAGTTGTGGAATTTATATACTAAAACATTTAATATTCTTGTGGATTAGAACATGCAAAACCACTGGTATGATTGCTCCTTCGTAGAGCTAAGCCCTGTTTCTCAGAGACAGAACTGTCATTGAGACAGTGACAGCCAAGACATGTAAATTGCCTTATATCAGGTAGAAGACATATTTAGTTCTCTGCAAGCTGTTCATGATGGTGGTTCTTAATGGCCAATGCCAGTCCAAAAAGCATGTTATTTGACAGAGTTAGTTTAAAATATCTACAGGAAGAGAACAGTTAAAGCCAGTAAAAGATTTGACAGAACCCCATTAACACCGTAACATATAGAAGGCTGCACAAACCCAGTGATTAATTCATTTTAAAGCTATTTTTAAGATAAGACTTGGGAAAGGGACAGGATTCAAGAGGGTCTTTCTCAAGGTGAATGTCCTAATTTAGGATCCTGAGGAAAGGCTGCATGTCTTCTCACTTTACTCAGCTGTGTGCTTTCTATCTTTAGTATCACACCCCCCCAATCTAAATATCAGTCATTCTGAGTTTAGTTACAAAGTGATGGAACACAAAAGCAGAGTGCAACCAAATCAGTCTGGAAGCAAATAGCAAAAAGCCGTTCCAGACACTGAATATGGAAAAAGAAGCTTACAACAACTCAGCAATATTATCGTCTACAGTAAGGATAATAGAAAAAGCGACATAAACAGCTAAGGCGTACGCCCCAAATGGCATTTTCAATAATTTCAAGTATTCCAAGAGATAAAACATCACTTAAATAGAGATCCAGCTGTGCTGCAGAGGAGGACTTTCTAGGTGAACAGAAAAAGCTGCTTCAGATAATAAACTCCATCTTCTGCCATCTGCCTTTTATCCTCATCAGTTGAAAACCAAAACAAATCCTCAAAGATTGTCCCTTTTACTTCCAGTTTTCTGTTTCTTACCATGTTGGCAGGCTGTGCTGAACAACAGACACCAATAAGAATGACAGACTACAGGGAAGTCTTCCTTCTAGACAGTTCAGAAAACACTGTGGCTTTACCCCCCTTCATAAGTACCCTCTCATCCGACTCCACCTTTACTAAAAGTGATCAGGATTGGGTAAGAGATACCCTCCTGAAACAAGAGCCAGCCAATCAAATCCGACTTTAGTTTGTGCGCCGTTACAGTCTCATGATGGACATTCCCTTGTGGGGCACACTTCCCATCCCCCATACTTAGATAACAGACAAGCTCAGTGACATTTATTGAAAAGAGAGAGAACACAGTGCAGGCATCAGGCAGCTGGAGGCTATTTTGCCAGAGGATCAACTGGAAATCTAAGTGCACATGAACACATGATTACACACTGTACACGCACATCACACACACAAACATACACACACAGATTAACACCACCCTGCATGCATAGATTCATCACCCCTTTCTCAGTGTGTGTTAACCCATGTAGCAGTTTGTCTCCCTGTCTGCACTGCCACTGACATCTGTAACTTAAGAGCTGTACAGACTTGAGATCTGACACAGCTGTACTCTATCTTTAAACATTTTAGCTGTTGGTTTCTCACTCCACCAGCAAATAACAAAATAACAAAAAACAAAACATGTCATAAAGCCACGAACAGACAACTCATAATTAGTACATCAGTCAATTCCAAGGCTTAAAAGGTAGCCAACATGAAACCAAAACTTCCAGTAAGTCAAAAACCTGATGCAAAATCCCAGTGACACATCCCCGCAAAAAAGATCCAGTAAAATAAATGGTTTATTTAAATGGGGTGTTGCTTTTATTACCCAGATAAACTGAATTATAATCACTAGCAATTTGTGAAAAACCAGATGTCAAACTTGATCATCTTTTTACTTAAATGGTTTTTGTATGCGAGTTACCCAAAACATATTATATCTTTGGATAAAACCTAATGCTTGCATTTTTTTTAATTTTATTTTTATTTTTTGTGAATACCATGTCCAGAATAGGCTTTCAGCAGTATTTGATAATTATTTGAAAGATCTGGCCATTAGATATCACAAGGTTCAGCTTAAAAAGTACAGGACTGCAAACACAATGTTACACAAATTTCAGTTGCAATTAAAGCCATTAGAGAGTTGGTGTTAACAGATCTGGATATGAAAACTGTTTGTGTACAACACTGTACATTTGGTAACTGTTCAAAATTAATTGCATTTTTAAAGTGGCAATCAAAAAAATCACTACACATAAACCACTGGACCAACCTTCCTATAAAATACATCACACTAGAGAAAATGGCATCCACTCACACCCACTTTTGAACGAACCTTCATATTGTTTAGCTCTTCTCTGTTTCCAGTAGCAGTGGGCTCTGGAGTGACTGAAAACATAGCTAATCATATCCAATCAGCTCTTCTCATCCACGTTCAAGGCAGCAAACAGTTCAAGCTGCTTTCTGGAGGAAAGTCTGTTGATCCAGGAGGAAAACATAACGTGGCCTACATGTTCACGACATCTCTAGTATTTTACCAAGGGCGGACTTTGTCATAGTCAGCCATTCTATAAATGATCTGCGTGGAACACAATAAAGATGTAGATGAAAAGGAAGTGTCCACTGTGCCAGCCATGCACATTATTACACGGTGTGTCAAAAAAATAAATAAATAAAAACTGGTGAGTGCAGTTGCAACACACATTCTTATGCTAAAAATGAAATAAAATAAACAACTAAATACAAAAACAAATACAATAAAATAAACAAAAATAAACAGCAAATAATTTAAAATAAACAACAAATGACATAAAATAAACAAATACTATAAAATAAACTACTGAAAAAAAAACCCCAAAATAAAATAAATAAACAACAAATAAAAAAATAAACAAAAATGTAATGAAATAAACAACAAATAAAATAAATTAACAAGAAATAAAATAAAATAAACAATAGGTAAAATAAAATAAACACATAAAATAAACAACCAAAATAAAATGAAATGAAATAAAAATGAAATAAAGTAAACATAGTAACAATGAAATAGAGTAAAATAAAAACGTTACTGATATAAATAACATTTTAATAAATAAAATAAAATAGCAACAAATATTTAAACAAATGTATAAACAATAACATTAATAAAAAATAT
>NW_018128201.1:1495-6120 GCF_001952655.1 Monopterus albus | reverse complement strand
CCCAGACTGCAGGTCTTGTTGGGTGTTCCTGGTCTGTAGTGGTTAGTACCAACAGTGTCTAAGGAAGGACAAACAGTGAACTGCCGACAGGGTCATGGACACCCGAGGCTCACAGAGGATGAGGTCGACCTACTGTAGATTAAACCTTCGAGTTTCATTCATCCTTTTCAAAAGATCCCATTTAGTTTGAATCATAACCTCTAGAGTCCCTGCGTCCTCATATGAGGACCGCACAGCTTGGGTTTCCAAAGCTCAGGACTCTAGAGGTTAAAATGAGTGAAAGTGAGAAATACTGTACATTGGTCTCTATGAAGAGAAACATTCAGAGGCTATAGTGGTGATATTACATCTAGAGTGGGGAGGCTGTTGAAAGTGTCTGCAAACTGATCTCTAGCTTGTCCTCACGACCACAGTTTTCACTCCTTTTACATATGTTTCTCACTGAATGGCCATCAAATCTGTGCTCTTCCTGACAGTAGAACTGTAAAAGCAAATGGATTGATCGAACATGCACAGTGAGCTGCAAAATTACAGCCAGGGGCAGCTCAGGAGGCAGCGCAGTCATCTTCCAACTTGAAGCCTGGCTGCTTGATTCCTGGTCTCCCCAGTCTACATGTCGAAGTGTCCTTGGGCAAGACACCCAAACCCCAAGTTGTCCTTGGTGGCCAGGCAGCAACTCGGACAGCACCACCATCAGTAAGCTGCGCCATGCAGGACTAATAAAAGAATAATTATTTATTTACACAAGTGCCAACCAACTGCAAGATGCATTTTGTTGTGTTGTCCAAGATATTAAATAAGTTAAAAACCTAATGACCAACTATTATTTGAGCCGAAATGTGCAGCAAATGCTCTCAGCATTTAGTTTTTATTTCAGATGGGATCTGTTCTTCTTCTGATAACAGACCTGCTTGCCTAATCCTTCTTCATTTCCCTTCAGTTGCTGTATCTTCTCCTCCTCACCTCCTCCTCTGTTCTTCCTTGTCCACTTATACTATTACACTCCACATCTTTTCTCTACTGTTCTGTCTCTGCCCTGCTAGGCCATACTCCTTTTTGTTTTATCACCCTCCACATTTTGATCTTCATCATCTCCTTTAACCTCTTTCACCCTTCTCACTCTGCCTCCCCCCTGAGAGCTGCAGTGTGAGTTCAGCTTCCATGCCAACTTATGTCACCTCCTTCACTGAGCACTTGTTTGGTGACTGACTGACAGCACCAGCTGGTGCTCTGCCAGGCTCCAGAGTTACCAGAGGCACTTCTCCTCTTGACGTGAGGTTGAGACAATTTTGGTTTGCAGAGGAAGAAGAGCATGTGAAGAGGAAATCTCTTGTCCCCCTTTGATCATTTTAATTTCTCTTTCCTTTATTCCTCTTTCCACCTTCTTCTCTTCCACCTCCTTCTATTCTGGGAGATTCCCTGGGGCAGCAGCTGAACCTTCTAGACAAATATACCCTATATAAGGCTGGAGGTATGCCATCACTCCCCCCTTCTAGCTTTCCATCCTGATCCCTTCTTTGCTCCTCTGGTGACTCTTTATTTGAACTTTAAAAAAAAATCATAACACAAAATAAGAAATTCTAGATAACATTGTGCCTATAAGTAAGAGTCAGTGCCTTTATGGTCCAGATTACAGCATGAAATGTTAAGCAAGTTCCTGGCTCTCTTGCATGAAGCCCGAGGGCTTTAAACCAAACGCTTGAAACTGCACAAAGCTACAGTGAAGTCAGAAATTACATTTTACATTGCTATGTCGTGGTTATTTCTCATCATGTTATATTTTGAATCTTGTGACTAACTTCAATACAGCAGGACTCTCTTCAGGAGGTAACCTGGATATTTGCACTCTTGGTTAGTTGTCAGAGCTAAATTAAATTAGATGTTTTATTCAGATCGCGTAATATCTGCATGTAGATGCTAGTACATTCTTCTGCTTATAACACACTTGTCTTCTTATTGACAATGGATGAATGGTAGTTCGTTTAGTTTTTGTGTGTTTTTCTGCTCAGTGTGTGTTGACTCTCCCTGGGTTGCATGTATGGATGTTAAAATCTTCTCCTACAGAAGTCACAGATTTGTCTGCATAATGACAATGAATAGTACACTTCCTGGTCGAGTAAAGTCATTTTATTTAGCTATTTTTTGGTGTATGTGTGTCTTGACAGGACCATGCCTGTGGCTAAAGAGACAGGTGTGGGTTTAAGGGTAGTCTATAGAGTGCTATTTTGTAATGTCAATACCAGTTTTGACATCCTGATAGGGAAATGAGATTTTATGTTAGACTAGTCAATACTATGTGCAGGAGTATTTGCTCCTGTGTGGTCTGTGTTGTTTGTGTTCTATCTTTGCAGGACAGAGAGGCCCAAAGGGATGGAGAGTCCAAAGTGAGGGCAGGAGCTGTTGTGTACATGAAGATGCCCCGGAGGAGGAGAGACCCCCTCATAAAGGAGGCCCGTACATGGTGTGAAGGATCCCAAGGACAGAGACGGCTCGGAGCTGACCCTGATTCGATAAGAAGATGTGATCCAAGGAACTCCTTAGATGAGGAGGGAGATTCTCACTATGTTTGTCTTCTACAATCAAGTTCACAGCAGGCCTTGATGGTGATCGCCCAAAAATGTGGAGTCATTCAGGAATTTCCCCAAAACAGAACAAAATAAAGAGTAAACAAAAAGAATGAACAATGATCAATATAATATATATATTGGGGTTTTCGCCTGAATCTCTGTGAACACTGAAAAACTGTGTTGTTATCTTACAAGGTGAACAGAGTCCCCTAATGCTGGTTGTTTATTATTGTTTATTGTTGTTTACTTCTATGTTCATGTTTGTTCATTTGTCTGAATCTGTTCACCATAGTTAATCAACTAACTTTGCAAAGGTGTGAGAAGCTAGACTGAGTGGCTGACTGAGTTGTGTAAGTTATGTTTCATTAGGGTATGTGAGAAATACTCTGCCAAGGCTAAAGGTTTATTAAGGAGTGGTTGGTTCTGTAATGACGAATTATTTTAGATTTAACTTTAGATGCAGGAAGAAGTTAATGTTTAACCACAACTGTTAGAGTTTAGAGGTGTTAAAGTCTCAGGCCAACATTGTCATATTTTGATTTTCAATATTTTGAGCTCCGAAGTCCCATAGTCTAAAAACTATGGGAGGACGGACTGTAGTGGTTAGAAACAAATAAACTATTATTATTATTATTATTATGTCACTTAAGGTACCGTCTGCAGTACTTTCACTGAAGGTACTATTACTACAGTACTTTCACTGAAGATACTGTCACTGCAGTACTTTCACTGAAGATACTGTCACTTCACTACTTTCACTAAAAGTACCATCTGCAGTACTTTCAGTGAAGGTACTATTACTACAGTACTTTCACTGAAGATAATGTCACTGCCAAGCTTTCACTCAAGGTACTGTCTGCAGTACTTTCACTGAAGGTACTATTACTACAGTACTTTCACTGAAGACACTGTCACTGCAGTACTTTCACTCAAGGTACTGTCTGCGGCACTTTCACTGAAGGTACTATTACTACAGTACTTTCACTGAAGATGCTGCCACTGCAGTACTTTCACTCAAGGTACTGTCTGCCGACCTTTCACTGAAGGTAGTATTACCACAGTACTTTCACTGAAGATACTGTCACATCAGTACTTTCACTGAAGATACTGCTAATGCAGTACTTTCCCTCAAGGTACTGTGTGCAGTACTTTCACTGAAGGTTATACTATTACAGTACTTTCACTGAAGATACTGTAACTTCACTACTTTCACTCAAGGTACTGTCTGCAGTACTTTCAGTGAAGGTACTATTACTACAGTACTTTCACTGAAGACACTGTCACTGCCGTACTTTCACTGAAGATACTGCCAATGCAGTACTTTCATTCAAGGTACTGTCTGCAGTACTGTCAGTGAAGGTACTATTACTACAGTACTTTCACTGAAGACACTGTTACTGCAGTACTTTTACTAAAGATACTGTCACTGCAGTACTTTCACTCAAGGTACTGTCTGCAGTACTTTCAGTGAAGGTACTATTACAGTACTTTCACTGAAGATAGTGTCAATGCAGTACTTTCACTCAAGGTACTGTCTGCAGAACTTTCACTGAAGGTACTATTACTACAGTACTTTCACTGAAGACACTGTCACTGCCAGAGTACTTTCACTGAACATACTGCCAAGGCACTGATGATGCTACTACTACAGTACTTTCACTGAAGATACTTTCACTTCACTACTTTCACTAAAAGCACCATCTGCAGTACTTTCACTGAAGGTACTATTACTACACTGAAGATAATGTCACTGCCTAGCTTTCATTCAAGGTACTGTGCCATGTCGCATGTGACATCCAGTAAAACTTAATTTTAAACATTTTAAAACAATTCATATTACAGTGTAAAAATAAACACCACATCGCTGTTTGCTCAAGACAATAACCTTTATTGACTTATCTCACTTTTTTCATGGAATGCAGTCATTTACAGTCAGGGAAAAAATTATTTGAACCCCAGCTGATTTTGTAAGTTTGCCCACTAACAAAGAAATGATCAGTCTACAATGTCAATGGTAGGTTTATGTGAACAGTGAGAGACACAACAATAACAAAAAAA
>NW_018128201.1:0-1018 GCF_001952655.1 Monopterus albus | reverse complement strand
GGGATCAAATACTTATTTCATTCATGAAAATGCAAATTACTTTATAACTTTTTTTGTAATGCATTTTTCTGGTTTTTTTTTTGTTATTGTTGTGTCTCTCACTGTTCACATAAACCTACCATTGACATTGTAGACTGATCATTTCTTTGTTAGTGGGCAAACTTACAAAATCAGCTGGGGTTCAAATAATTTTTTCCCTGACTCTAAGGTCTACACGTGCATTGAAGTTAGTGGAATAAAAAATTTAACCCAAACAAGAATTTTCAGATACTTGCTAAATCTGAATTACATCATATAAAATAAGATACAACATTATTTGTTGATTGTTCAGTATTAGAAAGGGAACCTTTTCTGTTCAGAGGCATATTCATTTGTATGTACTTTGTTTGTTAATGACTTATATGTCATAAAAATATAAAGTACTTGAATGATTGTATTATTACAAACCTTGACAAAGTTTCAAAGGAAAATATCTGTACAATACTTGAAATAATTTGACAAATTAACATGGCAAAGGATAAAATAAATAAGAAGGTGAAGTCATCCACTTCTGCACGTGTGAGCCCATGCAGGCTGCACATAATACGTGACTCCCTCATTCATTCATTCATTCATTTATTAAGTGTTGCAGTTACCAGTCTTGGACACCAGGGGACAGTCTGCCCCTTTTAGCAACACTGTCCAAAGATGATCCACTTTCATGAGTTAACAAGCAATTACCAAAATAGAACAGGTCTCTCTTGGACAGAGGAAATAGTGTCTATAGTTTGAGCAGCATCTGAGAATGTTTTCAGCTAGTGAGTATGAATGTAAGGTGGCAGAAACATAAATGTTTAATGCAAGGGTACACAAAACATCCAGTCAAACATGAGGGACATTCATGCACATTCACTGCTGCTCCATGCAAAACTGTTAGAAGCATCTAGATATTTTCTCTGTTGATCCACCTCTGCTGTATAAAAAATGTTATTTGTGTAAAGCAGTTACCAACTATAACTAGAAAATTGCATTTTCTGAA
>NW_018128200.1:1023881-1025117 GCF_001952655.1 Monopterus albus | reverse complement strand
CAGACTAAGGGACACACGATGTCTCTGATGCAGCTTAGTAATATGACACATTCTACAAAATTAGAGGTTTTTCATTTTTAAGTTCTTCAGGAATTGAGAATAAATAAATATTTGTGGTGCATTAGACAATTCATCTTATATGCAGAGAAACTGAGCAAAGCAATCCAGAAATGTCTTAGATTAAATTAATAGCTTAAAAGTTTAAATTTTAACAATAGATCATAAAATGAAATATTCATTAGAATTCTTTTTAAAAAACACATTCAAATAAGCAACTTTTACTTCAATTTTCAGTGTTCAACTGCAAACCTTTGTATTTTGCTTTGTCCATTTTGTATTGTTTGCACTGTTTGTTGCTGTTAATAGTGATTATTTTGTTATATTACACAGGCTTATGTTGGTTTACTATTTACTTTCCCTTTGCATGGGTATATGTACATACATATTGAGAGCCAGTGTATCAGAGTGAAATTTGTCGTGTGTCTGAAACATTTGGTCAATAAAGCAGATTCTGATAAAATATCCAGCCCTTCTGTATCTACTTTTGCAGCACACAGCTTCTGGTGTTTCAGGTGAAAGTATGTTAAATTCAGGCAAAGTGCACTACAGGGTTAAACTCGCACATGTAACTAACCATTTTTCAGTATAAACTCTTAATTTGAATGCTACCCAGTTTAAACTCAATTGAACTTTTTAAAATTGTTAACTTGCTCTAAACTATCATCCTGAATCCTGCATCTTAGGGACTGGACCGTGTATAGACCTAGACTTGAACTCTGTTGCCAAACTCCAGCAGAATAGTGTACAGTCAGACTCTGAAAACAGAAGAGCAAAACACCAATACTTTTACTTACCTCAATTAGAACTCTAAAACTGTCCATGAAGTATGCATTACAATCTCAAAACCTAGAAAAAAGGAAAATAGAAAATTAAATTAACTACATTTACTGGTATTAATAAAGTTACAACACTAGCAATCTTAAGAGAAATTATTTAATGGATATGAATTCAAAACATTTAGCTAAATTAATAGTTTGCCACATTTAAATTTTAACAGCACACGTTTACTGTCATTTTCTTGTTGGTATGGCAGCTTTCTCACCAAAATCATTCCATTTGCAATCGTTGTGAAATGCATGTTACAGGCTGAAGAATCAGACAATGCTCACTGTTGGTGCAACACATTTGTTTATGCAGAAGCTGTAAAAGAAAAAACAATACACTTTTATACTCTCA
>NW_018128200.1:1016504-1022724 GCF_001952655.1 Monopterus albus | reverse complement strand
GCGTCATTTAGGTGAGGAGCTGAAAATGATGACGTCCGAAGCCTCGCTGCCCGGCTGTACCACGTGACTGATTCAGGAAGTGGTTCGGATTGTCAAAAAAAAAAATCGCCTAAGACCTGCCACAGTGGAGAAACTGTTGTTTTTAAATAAAAACCTGAGGTGTCCCCTAACCCATAATCACTGGCCATACCTCAACATTACAAAAGCACAATCATTGTCCATACCCCAAACCCAACCACCCTCACCTCACTGTAAATAATCATTTCCATCATTTCCAAATAATCATTTTCCATACTGCCAGTATATATATACACACAGTATACTGCCATCACTACAATATACATGTTTTGCATACTTCTTTATTTTGCTGACGGTTTTATTCACAGGCTTTCTGCAAAATGCCACATACTTCAAATTCATGCCAACTGATATTGTTGCGTCCAGTAGATGTCCTACTAGAGCAAAGGAAGCTTCAAGAAGCTTTGCGCTGGAGTGAACCAATTGAAAGAAAGGCTTCATTGCTTCATGAAGCTTCATCTGCCCATCACTATCACAAACTGATCTTAAAGTTATAGAAATCATCACAAAAATATCATTCACTAGTAAACAAGTAACGCGAAGGTTAAAGCTTTCATTTGTGATCGTTTCAACCAAGTACTTACCTGCAGAATAAAGACCTAGCACATGTTTCTTCAGATAGCTTTTAGGCAGGAAAAGGATCCACATTAGTTAGTCCAGAAGAAACTACTCAAATGGCAAAGGTTCCGCTTACATATATATTACTGTAAAGCAATTTGTACAGGAATACACATTATGAATCTCGATTAATAATTCTCTTAATATTTAAAAAGGGATCATGCTGTAAAAGCATTATTGCAATAAAGCTTAACCATTGATTTAATTTTCATAATACTAAATGTGGTTGCGCTTATTTTTGTGCACTACAGAATAACAATATACGGTGTGGCTGCATTTGAACACTTAATCCAATAAATATATACAATTTACGGAGTACAGCGCTTAGTTTTAAACCAGATAAAACATGTGAATAATATTAAAGACTAACAACTTGTGTATTGTGTACGTGTACACTTAGCTCTAGACTCCACCTCGCTCCTTGACTACGTTCAGCTCTAGACTCCACCTCGCTCTACGTTCACTTCATTACACTTTTACTCAGTGAGTCTATTCAATAGTATTCCTGGTATACATTTTTATTCTCTTAGGGATAGAAAATGTCTGATCTGTGGTATCGCAGACATGCACTTGCCTAGAAGTAGCGCACAAACCCTTTCCCGGACTGAGTGAAAACTTGCTAAATTCAGGATTGTCCCATCTCTCCTCACAATGTCTACTTTTTCTGGAAAAGTACGCGTTGAAAATGGATTTTTAAGTATCTCTGAAACCAAGTGAATTTCTTCTCCTCATTCAGCCATTATGGGTGTAAAAACTTCTAACTAACATGTATTGATGTATGCAGATCGCTGAAGACATGTCATGCTATTCGAACATGGCTGTGACAGTTTTGCTCTGACAAAAACCAATCACAGAACGGAAAAATGCTGACACCCTGTGAGGCGAATTTGAAATTTCATTGATTAAAGAAACAGTTCCATTGCGATTAAAGTTTAACTTACATCAGACAGCACTACTGATTCTGAAGGGCCTTGGCAGATTACATTGACATAGTAACACACAGAAGCTGAAATCTGATTGGACAAAAAATCTAACATCCACATACATGTACTACAAGCGACGCAGCCAAGAGAAACACTGCGAAATGAAGACAAAAGACCGTTGGGAATAAATTAATACAATTTTATTGAACAAATATTAAAATTTAGGTTGTAAATGTGGGTCCGTGCTTCTGATACTGTTTAGCCCAGCAGAGAAGACTTCACTGGCCCTAACTGACCACGACTGATAAATATATCAATATCTGGTAAAAACAACACTGGTGCAAAAATTCTAACCTTTTTTATAAATAAAAATTAAATCAAGGGATGCCTTTTATCCTATACCTAACTCAACAACTCAGACATTACCATACTAAAAGGTACAGCAAGACTCACCCATTACCTTGACAATCTTACACCCCGTAACAATTTCAATGCAATATTCAGCCCTACACTTTAAACTACCTACAAAATCAATGCACATGACCTATACAAAAAACAAAGAATCAAAAAGATGCTAGTCACAAATGTAATGATACCATTCAGCTTGAAACTGTATCCTGATCAGATAACTTGAATCTTGATACATCTTTAATGAGCCCAATAGAACTGTGAGAAGTGCACTCTTGCCTTAAATGCTCCACTATTGTCCAATTATCAAAGAAACCACCATGACCACACTGAACGACTACAGAGTTGTTGCTCTCACATCAATAGTTATAAAGTAGTTTGAAAGACTGGTGCTGGACACTCTCTAAGACATACGCTCAATGCTACAATCCTATCACTCAACACACTAAAAGGTCAGTGAATGATGCAGATTGCAATCATTTGGTCTTATATTTCATTGCATGGACAGATTAGCATTTATATTGTAGCCAGTTCAACTATTTACATATCATCATTCATTTTGCATTCAAGTACTTGATTTAACAACCCTATAAATGGTGCAATTGAATGGTCTTATGGTCCATTAACCAGGAGCAACAACAATGGCAATAACACATGTCCATAACATCAAGTTCGCTTTTAAAATTTTTATGCCAAATACCATCCAAAACCTTATTCTGGATTGCACAAATTTCCAAGTAAGGAATGTTTATGGAGCGAGATATTTTATTCTCACCATAGCTTTAGCAGTTTCAATCTAAACACAGTGTAAATAAAACCATAAGCAAAAGATAGTGCACTGTATATACTGCCAGAACAGATAACTAACCTAAAGCTACTGTTAAGGCCGCTCGACGCTATGATGAGCGAGCAGGGAAAAAGACAGACCCAGATAGCTGGCTTCGGTGCAAGCAGTGATATTTATTTACAAAGTGAATCAGTGCAATGAGAAGTGGAGAGGTAGTTAGTGGTAACCGGGTGTCGATCAGCGGTGGGAGAAAAAACATATGCAGTCTATGGAGTGGTGAATAATGACAGACCGGCTTCCAGATTGATCCACTTTTCAAGCAGCATATTGTTTTAATGTGGAAACACAGGCTTAGTGGGGTTTGAAAGCAAGATTGTAGAGAAAAGGATACAGTTTCACATTTTGTTATGTAAGTGTGGACATTAGGTTAGATCAATACACGGGGGTTAAACAAGCCATTCCTGAAGGCAGAGGAAGGAAGAGGTGAGGGCAGAAGAGAGGACAGAGCATACAGTTTCAATTATGTGCCATCTGGGTTCAGGCTCTGAGCTTGTACTTAGAAACACAGGCTGTTTACTCAACAGACATTTCATCTGTTAAACACTGTAGCGTAACATGCACACACCGGCACGTCGGTCAAATATACAATAACTCATGTGTGTACATAAACAAGCACTCACAGCTTTGACAGACACATACATGGACATCTAAAGAGGCAAGCAGCTTTTGATCCAGGCTATCAAAGTGATCTATCCCTGCAAACACCCACATACACCGTGTTTAATACCATAAACACTATAAATTATCTAAATGACTTCATGCAGGACCAGTATATTAGTCTGTTTTGCATACGTACGAGTTCAAACTCATTCTGCAAGACAGTACAGCAGAGGCGCATTAGAAGATATCATTAGCATGTAACGCAGGGAGCTCTAATGTCTCTGAATAAGAGTGAGGAAGTAATAGGACATCCAAACTATGGCCGGGGCACGGCTGCTGCTCTGTTCACTAATGTAGCCTAGTGCGTGTGTGTGCACTGTATATGTGTATGTTAATTTTATGGTAAGCAGGAAGGGCATGAGTGTCTTTGTGCGCCGGTTTAATATGATGTCTAGAAGTGAGTGCGCCATCTTTGTGTGTGTTAGGTAGGGGACATTATGCAAAGAGATGCATAATGTGAGGCCAAAGGGGCATTAGACTCTGCAAGAAGCCAGGACTCAGGTGGAAGACCTTCTATGTGTGCGTGCTGAACCAAGGAGAGGAAGAGACTGATGGTGATGATAGGAGAAAATGTGTGTTTAGATAAAATGAGTGAAATTCTTTGCCAACTGATTGTATTAACATAATGGCCTGCAGCTGGTCTGGATGATCCCTTTATTAACTCACACACATACATTAAGAATGTCTGTCATATGGATGTTTTTCAGGCCTTTTCCCCAAAATTAGACAGCCATATTTACTGCCAGACTATATGCATGAAATACTGCTGTGGCATACACATACGCACACAAGTAAACAAAGACATATGTCTCAGTCTCACCATGGCAACTGGTAAAACAGCAACATGAAATTCATCCAGGCTGGTGTGAAAACACAGCTTTTGAGGAGGCAGTCAGTGAGCAAAGAGCCTCTTCTTCAGAACTCCAGAGATGGAGAGCAATGACACACTTTGCTATTCCTTCAATCCACGCAAGTTCGTGTCCTCTTCCTGAACCTAGTGACATCATACACAGTACTGTGTGTGTGTGCCATTGTGTATATGTGTGGTTATCTGGGGAAAGTTAATGTCTTATGCAGAGAACAGCTCCATGAACTCCGTGGCAGATGACAGTATATGCACACATACACACACTATTCTTATTTCTCATGGCTGTCTGGTGTTAAGGCTGAGAAACATTATTGATCCTGCATTCACTGTAGTTGTGTGCATGTGTATGCATTTGTTTCTAATTTAAACCCATACCTTCCAATCAACAAATCCTCAGATTGGTAAAATACTTTATGGGAATGAGCTTAAACATATCACAACAATCTTCCGTATAAAGTGCATAACTGTGTAGAGTCAATACCACAACTCAGCAGCTGACAAACACTGACAGAAAGGCTGGCGTGTGAGTGTGAATGAGCAGAAAGTCACTTTGCCATTTCTCCAAATTAGAAAGCGATGTCTTGACAGCGCCATTACAAGTCTCAACTCATTATTCTATGAAACTTTAACCGAACAAGTCTTTCCCAAAAACTGTCCAAATACAGGGGCCACACCAGCTATCCCAACAGGAATAAAATCATACTAAAATCACCACTGCACATAAATAAAAGACACCTATCACTGTTTTCTATATAGCACTTAAACTCTCTAATCACTGTGTTAGATATTACTAATTGATAACCAGTACTTTAAGAGATATTGTTATACCTGAGACATGGACAGAGTCGTGCCTCAAAAAAGGGGGAGATAGATGATAGATAGGGACAAGGACAGCCATGCTAGGCAAAGTGTTTACAGCATATGAATTTATACCCCAGTTCTTTTACTGGACAGATCTGAGTAAGGAAGGAGTCCGTCTTTCTTGATTTTAGTGCTGGTTTATTTACAAAAAAATATATATAAAAGGATTACAGACAAGCTGCTGGAGAAGTGCGCAGGAAAAAGCCCCCGGAAACACAGAGCCTAATACATTTATCAGTTATTGGGCTAACCCCTTACACAGATGAAGTCCGTCCCGCAGACTCCATCTCTTATCTAGAGCTCCACATACGTGGAGCAGCTGCGTATTACCTAGTCATAACAAAATGAGGTAGCTCAATGTGTGTGTATGTTGTATGCATGATGTGTAATTAAAACATCCATTCAGACATAATTCTTACACAAGATTAATACAAAAATAACAGGTGTCAAGGTACCCTTCTCAGAGTCAACATTATCTTCTAACCTTGAAGCAGAGCACACAGGAGCAGACTTTGAATCTTACTAAACTGCATTACTAACACACATTAAAGTCTAATAATTATCTGACTGATTTATTAATTTCTAACAATATATCTGAATACACCTGTGAGTTTCAGCTTTACTCTCATATTAGTAACTGCATGATAGAGACTTGATAGAAAGTAATGGCATCACTATGACAACTGTTAAATGGGTAATTGAGGAGATATGCAAACCATTAACCCATATTTTTAACATGTCATTTCGACTTGGGCAGTTCCCTAATAATATGAAAAAAGCAGAGGTTATTCCACTGTATAAATCTGGTGATAAACACAACTTCACAAATTATAGACCGGTTTCTCTGTTGTCACAATTTAAAAAAATCCTGGAAAAACTCTTTAATAACAGATGAGATACATTTATTGATAAACATAAAATCCTCTCTGATTGCCAGTATGGTTTTAGGTCGAACCG
>NW_018128200.1:1013988-1015422 GCF_001952655.1 Monopterus albus | reverse complement strand
AAGCATGTACTAGGTATAAGCAAATTGAAAATATATTTGTGGATATGTGTGGAATTATGTGTGTTGACATATTGACTGTTGTTACATGTTTGAAAGAATAAATCAAATCAAATCAAAATCAAATATCCCTTCATAATGACTGATCAACGTTTATACCTGCAGATATGATGGCCTATTACAAATAAAAAAAACAAAACATTATTTACTAATAGATTACAAATATACACAACTGCATTACTGTCAAATAATATAAAATGATTTAACCATTATTAACATTACTTACAACTTATAAAACCTTCATAAAGGGTGGAGTTATTACAAAGTAAACATTCACTTGTTTACATTAGTTCCATACAGTAATTTAGCTGAGTTCATAGGCAAAAAAATGCACCCTTACTTAATTCAATACAGCCTGTGGTTTTACTGCTACAGCCTTACTTACAAAGCTGCATATTAACATTTTCCATTATTATGCCATTGTGTGTTGTATTCAAAGTGGCAGCAAAAGTCACATAGGGAACATTCCAAGTATCTTATAAGCAGTGTTGTTTCCCTCACTTGAGTCTTTGCCTTGAGTCTTAGTCCTGCCCATGTAAATTGTTTAAATACTTAAATGAGCTGTTGAATTGCACTGTGAAAAGGCATAATTGTCTCATTTATCTCTTGCTTCTGCATCCTATACTCACAAACTGGTTCTGTTTATTCACTAGCTGTTTAAAAAGGTGAAAAGTGTTGCAAAATGATCAATGCTCTTATTCTAGTGTGTGTGTGTGTGATGTCAGATGGCTAACGGTATGTGTATGTGTGTGTGTGTGTGTGTGTGTGTGTTGACAGGTGGAGTGTGTGGTGGAGACCAGGGATAAGACACAGACCGCACAGCTACACAAGATGTTGAGTGAACATTACCCTTCTATATGCTGGCTGGACCGGTGATCACAACTACAGCAGCAAAACAAACAAAGAGGACATGCTCATAAATATGTGATGACTTGCACATCCTGTAACATACACTACTATCATTATTGAACTGTGTTACATAAAACTTAAGAAATGGCTGTTCAGCAACCTGAATAGAGCCTTGAGATTATAGAGCAAATATTATTCATATTACCTATATTACTTCTGTTGCTATTGTTCTTTAATCATAGCACTCTGTAATTACTATAAGGTGGTTAGATCACATTCTGAAGATAAATATAGTTCTTAGAGTTCACCATTAATCAGAGTATGACTCATACACTGTAGATGCAGCCTTAATCCTGCAGTGATCTCTTTCTAAAGTGCACACCACACATCCCTTCTTCTTCTTCTTCCTTTGGCTGTTCCCGTTAGGGGTCTCCACAGCAAATTATCTATTTCCACCTAACTCTATTTTCAGCATCCTCTACTCTCACGCAAATTAACTTCATGTCCTCTTTTAGCCCATCCATATAT
>NW_018128200.1:1011943-1013533 GCF_001952655.1 Monopterus albus | reverse complement strand
CTTGACCTCAGCCCCCTGTAACCTCACTGTTCCACTTCCCTCCCTCTCATTCATACACATACAGGTATATTCTGTCTTACCACGACAGACTTTCATTTTTCCTCTTTCCAGAGCAGACCTCCACCCACTCTCTGCTCTCACTACAAATTACAATGTCATCCGCAAACATCATTGTCCAGGGAGATTCCTGTCTGACCTCTGTCAACCTGTCCATCACCATAGCAAACAAGAAGGGACTCAAAGCCGATCCTTGATGTAGCCCCACCTCCACCTTGAACTCCTCTGTCTGACCTACAGCACATCTCACTACTGTCGTACTCCTCTCATACATACAGTATCCTGAACTACTCTGATGTAGAAACTCAGTATTTTCCACTAGGGTTTCTTAATAGTAAAAGACTGTAACTGCAGGGTATCTGATGCTGATGATGAATGTTGTATTGATTTTAATAAAGTATTTTCTTCTGAAGTTTTCTCACACATACACAGACAGGTTATCAGGTTATACAACTACCTGTAGAGCAGCCTAAATGTTAGTAAGCTAGATTGAGCTTTTTTTAAATAATGGATCTGAAATGGATCAGGGGCAGATGAGCAGAACAGAATCCAAACTATGCTGCTTCATGAACAGATCCAGAACTAATGTCACTTGATTTTAACACATATGGGTTGGATTCAAGCCAGGTCTGCACTGGATCTGTGGCACATATCTGTTGCAGATCTGCCTCGATGTGCGATGGACTCCAATATGGATCTAAGACACTTCCACGGGTATATCATCTGGACCAACAGCCTTTCCACTCTTCATTCTCCTCAGAGCCTTCCTCACCTCATCCTTTCTAATCTTTGCTTCCTGCTCTACAATACTCACCTCTTCCCCCCTTCTTTGTTCATTTTCCTCATTCATCAGTTCCTCAAAATACTCCTTCCATCTTCTCGGCACACTCTCCTCACTTGTTAGCACCTTTCTATCTCTGTCTTTAATCACCCTTATCTGTTGCACATCCTTCCCATCTCTATCTCTCTGTCTCACTAATCTGTCCTAATAAGTCCTTCTCGCCTTCTCTCGTGTCTAACCTGGCATACAACTCATCATATGCTTTCTGTTTGGCCATTGCCACCTAACTCTTCACTCTACACTCCAATTTCTTGTAATCCTGTCTACTGTCTTCAGTCCTTTCTACGTCCCACTTCTTTCTAGCTAGCCTCTTCCTCTGAATGCTGTCCTGTACTTCCTCGTTCCACCACCATGTTTCCTTATCTTCTTTCCTCCTTCCAGATGACACACCTAGCACCTTCCTACCTGTCTCCCTCATCACTTCTGCAGTAGTTTCCCAGTCATCTGGAAGTTCTTCATGACCACCCAAAGCCTGTCTGGCTACACTTTCTCCTACCACCACTTTGCAGTCAGTAATGTCTCTCAGATTCCCTCTTCTAGATAGAATGTAGTCTACCTGCGTACTCCTACCTCCACTCTTATATGTAACTCTATGTTCCTCCCTCTTCTGGAAATAGGTGTTAACTACAACCATTTCCATCCTCTTAGCAAAGTCCACCACCATCTGTCCTTCTAGGTTCCTTCCCTTAACA
>NW_018128200.1:998598-1010389 GCF_001952655.1 Monopterus albus | reverse complement strand
TAGGAATGTCAATAACATCAAACTTGACTCAATAACCACAGAGAGTATTAAACCTTTTCAGGAATTCTTAACAGAAGCTTAACAGAGCTACAGCAAAAAAAGGCTTCTAGTTCTGTAATATTCTTTGGTCGTCTTGCATGCACAGCTCTTTTAAGATCTACCCACAAATTTTCAATGATGTTTAAATCAGGGGACTGTGATGGCCATTCCAAAACCTTCAGCCTGCGTCTCTTGAGGTATTCCATAGTGGATTTCGAGGTATGTTTAGGATCATTGTCCTGTTGTAGAAGCCATCCTCTTTTCAGCTTCAGCTTTTTTACAGATGGTGTGATGTTTGCTTCCAGAATTTGCTGGTATTTAGTGGAATCCATTCTTCCCTCCACCCGTGCAATGTTTCCTGTGCCACTGGCTGCAACACAACCCCAGAGCATGATAGATCCACCCCCATGCTTAATAGTTGGCAAGGTGTTCTTTTCATGAAATGCTGCTCCTTTTTTTCTCCAAACATGCCTTTGCTGATTGTGTCCAAAGAGTTCTATTTTAACTTCATCAGTCCACAGCACTTGTTTCCAAAACGCATCGGGCTTCTGTAGATGTCCTGTTGCATACTTCAGACGTTGGATTTTATGATGGGGACGCAGATAAGGTTTTCTTCTGCTGACTCTTCCATGAAGGCCTTGTCTGTGCAAGCATCGCTGCACAGTGGAACGGTGCACCACCACTCCTGAGTCTGCTAAATCTTCCTGCAGGTTTTTTGCAGTCAAATGGGGGTTTTGATTTGTCTTTCTGACCAGCATACGAGCAGTTCTGTCCGAGAGTTTTCTTGGTCTTCCAGATCTCATCTTGACCTCCACAGTTCCCCTGATCTGCCATCTCTTAATTACATTTCTTACTGTGGAAACTGCAAGCTGACAACGCTTTGCTATCTTCTTGTAGCCTTCTCCTGCATTGTGGGCATCAATAACTTTCATTTTCAGGGTCTTACACAGCTGCTTAGAGGAACCCATGGTTGCTGGGTGTCCACAAGTGTGTGCACAAGGTTTGAAGAGTCAAAGTATTTGTACAGCTTTGAAATTGGCATTTACCAATGACAGCTGTTGCTGTGCATCAGATCTAACGAGCTGATTAAGGTCTGATACCTTGTGAGAGACTTTGAGACTCTGGAACTCTTAGGGTGCCCAAACTTTTGCACCATGCCATAATCATGTTTTTATTTTTTATTTTTGTTCAATTTATGGCATAAGAAGTAACTATGCATCACTGTTTGCAGAAAATATTGTGCATTTTTTCCATTTCCAAGAGAAACTGTGTTAACATCTGTTCAAATAAAAAATCACCAAAATCTGTTATTTATCAAGGGGTGCCTAAACTTTTGCATAAGACTGTATAGTGATATTCAGCCATCCAGGCTGAATGTAAACATCATTTTTATCAAACTCATAGTAGATTCCCCAAGTATTGCATTAAATATTCAGCTCTGGGCAAATTCGTCAAAAGAAATATGATGCTTAAATAACTTCCAGTATTATTATCATCAGTAAACACTTTTATTTCTCTGTATTATCTTTTGTGCATAGATATTCCTTGGAATGATATAGAAATATTGTTTCATCATAGGAACAAAAGTTACAGTATTAACTAAGTAAGAATCAACTGTATTGTCTATCAAAGATATTTTTTCACTCCAGTATTTTTATGTCATAAGAAACACTAGTGCAGGCTCAAGCGTCTTTCTCCACTGTGGATCTCAGGATTTCAAGTCACACAGAAAGACAGTGGAGTAAAAAGAGGCACAAGGAAAAAATAGATTTTTGCAGTGCTGTTGCTGGTGTTAATGCTTTTTGGGACGTGCAAGGTCGTACTTGAGGAGCAGGCCAAGGGACGCGAAGCCAAACAGAAAGGTCTGGAAAAACCACAGGCAGCAAATGGTCATGTCGGTGATGCCTTTGTTGCTGCAGGGACACAGACAAGACACAAAGACTAAAAGTCTAGTTACTGTAGCAGCCATTTCACTGGGTCCAAATTCTTAGTGTTTGCTCCTGTCCATAACCCTTAATTACTTAAAGAACCTCAAATCCTATGGACAAATAGGCCACTAAATGATGAATTAAAATAATTATTACTTAAATAACATGTGAGGAATGCTGGTCATGAATGTGTTCCTGATGCGTTTCTAGTGTAACTGGGGCTTTTTTTTGGAAAGTTTTGGTTTATATTTACTTTACTTATGACAAAAAAAGACTGAAATTAGACAAATACCATTCCAAAATAACCTATTTTTGATGTCCCAAGATAATTTCATCCCCTGATGACAAGCTGAAGCATGAAGTTGTTAGAAATTAATAAATTAGTCAGATAATGATTAGACTTTAATGTGTTAGACTTCAATGTGTTAGTAATGTAGTTTAGTAAGATTCAAAGTCTGCTCTAGTCTGCTCTGTTTCAAGGTTAGCAGTAAGCCATGACACCAATTGTTTTCTTGTTTTAATCTTGTGTAAGAATTATGTCTGAATGGATGTTTTAGTTACACATCACGCATACAACATACACACACATTGAGCTACCGCAAGAAAGCATGAGCAAAGATAGTGCCTGGGGGTCTCAGCAACTGAAGACAAGTTGTGTGGAAAGCAAATGCGCTGCTCTGTATGGGCCAAGCAGGCAGAGGGTTGCATCAGAAGTAGAACGTGCTGGGTGGTGCTGTCTCCATCCTCTGAGGCTAGTCCTAGTTTTGTGGAGATGTTTATTATTGATAGAGGTGGATGATAGCCTTGGGATGAATTGCATAATCTAGAGCCGCCTCTAATGGATACAGGAAATGGATCAGGCTATCAGTCTGGTCTCAGTGGATGAAGGATGTGTCTGTGTTTGTATGTGTCTGTGTTGCTGTATGCATGCAAACATACATGTGTGTGTGTGTGTGTGTGTGTGTGTGTGTGTGTGTGTGTGTGTGTGTGTGTATGTATGTATGTATGTATGTATGTATATTTGTAAATAAACCAGCACTAAAATCAAGAAAGACAGACTCCTTCCTTACTCAGATCTGTCCAGTAAAAGAACTGGGGTATAACAAAGTAAAAACAGGCAGCTTTTGGCTGTTTGTTTAAACCCGCATAAGAAAAGTGTGTGGGATGAACATTTTGATGAGGCCCAAGAAGAAGTCGAGGGGAACAGTTTAGTAAAAATGGGACAACATCACCACCTAGTAGGCAATAAAACTCTTGTCATTCTTACCTGCACACCTTCAATGCAATAAAGGCCTCAAAGGCATGAACAGCCCAGGCTGCCCACCACCTGTAACACACAAACACGTTCAACTCCACAGATTGTCTATTCAATTCAAGAATACTTTGCAAATGATCCTTAAGATAAATTAGTCTTGAGCTCTAAATTAGTGTAGTCTGGAAACATGTTAAACATCACACCATGTTTTTGCTTTTGCTCATACAAGGATGAGCAAACCCAGTTACGTACATCACTGAGTGCTGAATTCATAGGAGTTGTATGAGAACATTAAAAAAAGATCAATCACATCACAAGGTGGGCCAAAGGCTGAATGATGCCTTGGACGTTAGCCTTCTTCTCGTCACATGACTTAAACAACAACATAACAAAACATCTATTGATGCATGCTCTGATGGTGCTACAGTAGTCATGTGACTTACACAACTAATTAGCATCCTGTGGAAGACATGCAAACAATCTGTAAATAGGGAAAACATTAAGGCCATAGTTAATTAAAGAGTGTATTTCAGCACTGTGAGGGTACTTTGCACATCATTTGATTGTTTTTAAAGCTGCTCTGCCCTGTAAAAGACCAGATTTATATCTCCTTACAGAGGAATTAAACATAGCTAGAAAGAGCCACAGTGGTGCAACAAAGTCTAATCACCTACCCTTTGTACATAATCTCAGCATGGTTATCCACCAGGTATCTGCAGAAGCTGCCAAATGCTCCAAGATGATCAAATGGGATTTTTTCTGGCACAAACACAGTGCACTGTGACACACAGATAGAGTAGTTCAACATTAACCAAAACAAACTACACATGTGCTTTACATTTTCAGAGAGATATGTTAAAAAGAGTTTGTGTTCTTGCAAGCATATTAGAACCTAATGAATATTGTGATGCATGACCTTTTCATGGGATCTTTAGCCTAAAAAATGAGTCTACTAAGAACTTAAGTGATTTCAAAACTGTTACAATATACTGTACCATTTAAGTAAAAAGACTTTTGTGTTGATGATAACTTAAAATAATCAGTTGACCAAAAAAAAGCATGACCTGTGAAAGCCGACTGTTACCCTCAGTGTTCTGGTCCAATTAGAAGTTAACAGCGGAAGGTCCAGGGGTGGTTAATATCACCTGTCATCTGTCTGCTCTTCTGCACCATGTTGGGCTTTTTGGTGTATTGGAATTTAAGATTGTCATTTGAAATCAAAGGAGTTGACCTGTTTTAAGGCTCTGAATCTGACTCCATCTGTTCTATGATACTGACAGAATCAGGATGAGTTTTTCTCCACCTTTACAAAAACTGTGATCTGCTTTAGTTGACCTGGTAATTTTCTAATAGTATAAAACATTTATATTAATGTTAACATAATCAAAATGAAATCTAGATTTTGTCCCATCATATGTATCATTCTCTGTATTATACCAAAGTAACATTAACATCTGATGTTTGCCACAGTCTCAAATACACACTAACATACAATAAATCATTTACCACAGTGAAATGACATAAAGCAACACTGTGCCATGCTGCTATTGTCCTCTTCTGTCCACCTGTGACACAGAATGCGACTAGTGTATAATAAACATAAAGGGATATCGTTGGACGGGGCCTGATGCTGCAGGTCGTTTGTGGTTTGGGTGTCGTGAATGCTAAACTATGTTTCTTCAACCACTACACATTTTGAAATAGATTAACACCCAACTTTGTTGTATTGGTCTACCTGTTTGTTACTTTCTTAACCCTGTTAGGTACCAGTCTACATTACTGGGTTATGTGGAAAATTACTGCAAATTCTTTTCTGCCCAGCACTAGAACACATTTCAGCCAACTAGGAGGACATTTTACTATTATTTTTGTTGGTAGGTAAATTCAACCAAGCATTATTAGTTAGAACGAAACACCAATATTTATCGAGAGACAAGGGGACCTACCGTTTTACCACGGAGCAGCGAATCATTAAACTAATGTTCTAATATTCTGAATTGAGTCTGGCGCCTTTCTTTTTGCTTTATAAGGCAAACACTAGCTAAGAGTTAATGTTAACTCCCGATGAAGGCCGCTAACGTGCCCAATGGACTCTGCACCGAATGAATGCAAATAAGATTAGTTATCAGCAAAACAGTGGCTTGGTAATGGCCTCGAAGGCTGCTTTATCAAGGCAACATTTTCACGATTTAGCCAATGATCAGTGTCCGCACAGAAAAATATCTAAACACAAAATGTCCCCAGAACTTTGTATGATTTTTATTACAATAATAAACGACCCGGAAGACATTTTACGCAACACAGCAATTTGGCGACAGAATTAACTACAAATCCGTAGCTTCTCTTTATTCTGTCTTATTTCAGAACCTCTGCTTGTTTAATGAACTTACAGTAAAATACCCCATCCCGAGTGTCACGGCGACAATCCAAAACAGGCTGGTTCTTTTAAAATAACGGCATCCATCATTTTTACACATAGCTGATGCGTCTGTGCGCTGGTCCCGCAGTCAAATATATCCGTGTAGTAACAGCGGTGAGGGGAAAACTGATGGGACCGTTCGTAGAGATTAGATCAATAGAAAAGTAACATTATTGATTTCAAAACTATAATATTAACTTTAACTTATTATTGTGATGTTGTATATGAGTTTTATTATATATTAAAATGCTGAAAACTATAAGGCAAGGCAGCTTTATTTATATAACACATTTCATAGGCAACACAAAGTTCTTTACATAAGCAAAGAAAAACAGTAACAGCATTAAAAATAATAAGAGCTTGTACACTGATAATACACTGTTTAATGACATAATTACACTTCAATGCTGCCCGCATGTGGTTATTTGATGGGCTTTTATCATGTACAGTAGCTATGTTAATGTGAGGGATCTTGTATGAAGATAAAAGAATATAGCAGATACATTACTGTACTGTAGTAAGGAGCCTAATGCAATGGGTACCAAAGGTTATTTTAGAAACCTATTACCAGTTTAAACAATTTCAAACTGAAGAGAGAGAACAACTGCTTTTCTTTGTTTTATGTTTTCTGAAACATTCCTTCCTCCTTGGTCTCATCACAGTAGACACTTTGCCTAAATTATCTTCAGATTTGTTAGCTGTATGTATTTGTGGTGTATTTTTGTCCATCAATGACATTTAGTTTCATACAATAATTTGTACAATGATAGAACTACCTCTCACCTTCTAATTTTGGATTAGTTCAAATGCAGGTTTCTCCAACAAATTCAACTGCAATATACTGGTAATCAAACAACAGAACTATTTCCAATCTGTGATGTCTAAGTTGTTTTGTGACAGCTATACACTGGCAGCACCACTCTCTTCCTGTTTGGAAGATTATACTATTTAATTTACATGAAGAGATAAGATGATCAAATTTTGTTTTTCTAATATGCAGTGATCTCTGTAGCGTCAACACTAAACTAAGCAAAGCTCTTTATAGTGATTTTGCATTAGCTGAATAGACTTGGTTGAACCAATGTTTAGTTATCTTTGATCACTGTATGTAAACTTGGGCATGTCAAACATTTAATCTACTGAAATGGTTTATTGATAAGACTTTCAAATTTTATTCTTTGATCAACTACTTTTAGGTAATGAAACATATGGTGCAATATCCAAAATGTATTGAGATCTTTAATTCACATTAGTGAATATGACAGCGCCACCATTTGCAAAGGCCTGCACATGCTGTCTGACAGTGCACATGCTGTCTGATAGGATTTGGATAAAACATATGGAGAGCTGGTGGGAGTTTCAGGAGCCGTCTGAGGTTGATTGTGTAGGTTGTCCAGATAAAGATGAGATTAGACAAGATGATAAAGAAATGTCTGAGTTTGTTTTGTTGCATTAGATATCTATGGTAGACTTCAAGCTGCATTGTTTAGTAATACACCTACAAATACTGTAAATCTCTTTCTGCACTTTGCCCTGTTATTCTATCTGACCTTTGACTCAGTATGTTAGCCTTTACATTTTCAGTGCATTTGACATACAGCTGATGCTCAGAAATTATTACATGCAGTCAACAGGAAAGAGGTCAAAGATAAAAACTACATTGTGAATAATATGCAAAGTGCAAATTTATATAATAATGATTTTATTTAAGGTATCAGCTGTTTTCTGGCAGCATGTCCAAGCACAGACAACATGAGGTTAAAGGTCACAACATGAGCATACAGCCAGCCATGGCCTGGACATGTTAAACCATTTGACAAACCTGCAGCACACTTTGATGCATCTGTTCATTGCAGAGAGGCTGCTGTGTGGAATGGGCAACTGTCCAATTAATCAGTGAATAATTACCCATCTTTTTTTTCTTCTTGTGATAGCAGAGAGCTACTCTGCATATGAATAAAACAGGAGCCGCTGATAGACTTCAGCTATTCTGTATTATGCTAAGTTCTGTGAGTTAACCATTTCTTTAAGACTATTGTTGGTTGATTGACAGTCAACAGTTTGCAAAGCTGCCTATGTTTACACTTAACACTAATCAAATGTCTCCCAGTAACCAAATCTGAATTAGGCTAAAGGATGATAGGATAAAATATTTAAAACATTGTGTTTAAATAACATCTCTACCCTGAAAAAAAATTATATGCACAGTAACAATATATATAAATGCCAAAAAATTTTTTTAAAAAAATCCCAAAACACACACACACACACACACATATATATATATATATATATTCACATGTATGTATGTCTCTAGTTAAGTGGTATCGATGAGGCAAACAATCACAGAAAGAGTTTCTAGTTTCTATTGTCTCTCCCAGGATGTCACACAGTATGTGCCACTGACCTTGCCACCACTTTATAGGGATTAAGTGATAACAGAGGGTGAAAGGGCCACTCTGGTCAGAATACTTGTCTTAACCACCCTTCCTCTAAGTAAAACACCATCCCATCGCCTTCTGAGGCCTCAGGTGATCAATATAAAAAGGTACCCTGGTCCAACCAGGAGACACATTCAGTGAAGGAGGTTCATGGGGAAGGAACACACTGCCATACTGAAGTGTCCCATTAGAGGTCCATTTGAACCAAGTTTATGCCTGGAGCTTCATTTATTTAACTGCTGCCATGTGGAAGGAATCTAACAATGGTAAGGATTAAAAGAAACAAACAAAAAAGGGATTTTGCTAGCTGAGATAGCCAAATCGTTCTTTGGTTTTACAGTATGCCTCTTTCATTCATAATTTATAGCAATGTCTTTTTGTGTGTGTGTGTGGTTTTTTTTTTTGTATGATCTAGCACAGAATGAAATTACCTGCCATGTGTATTGGGTGGATGGGTATCATTGGTTTCATTACACCAGCATGACTTAGACAGGTAGTACCAGGCTGTGAGCCCATCCCCTGTTAGGTTGTCCACACATGCTAGTACTCACTGTGTGTACTAGAAGGCAAAATATAAGCATTTCTCAAGAATTTGTAAATACTAGAACAAGGTTTTTGTATAATCAGTGATAAACAGCAGTAGAAACAACAGATAACCAGAAATGATGTTTTCATCATCATCATCATTATTATTATTATTACTATTAGTGCAGGATAGAATATGGCACCAGTGTAGAAGGACATTCTGCAGTCATGAGAATTTATTCTTCATTGACTGGATGACAGCTTTATGTTTTTACCTCATTCACAGTCTTGAATTTTACTGTATACACTAGTTTAAATAGTACAGCATCAAAATCCTGCAAAGATGAAAGACAGTGCAGTTAATTAAATATATTCCTTACATATTCATTATTCAGTATGTTTGCATTGAATTACTGAGGTCCACAGTTACAGCTGTAACTGTAACTTAAGCAGAATTGATTAAAAAAGAAAAAAGAGGGAAAGAATATTTATAATGAAACCTATCTGTTGTAAAGTCTGCTCTCTCCTCTTCCCTCAGATGATGCCAAACCTGTAGCGTCCAGTGGTGGCTCTTCTCGTAGCACTAGCCGCAGGAAGAGGACCAGCTTCTCCAAAGAACATGTGGAGCTCCTTCGTGCCACCTTCGAGACTGACCCATACCCTGGCATCAGCCTCAGAGAGAGCCTGTCCCAGACGACAGGCTTGCCAGAGTCACGCATCCAGGTACACAGTCTCCTCATGCTACTTCGTACAGCAGAAAGCTTGTGAAATAGATATGAAGATGAAATAAATGAAATTGAGCATTTTAGAGTCATTGAACTTGTCAGTTCAGTTTAGAGAAGTTTTGGAGTTATCCTTTTTTTGGATACTGGTGTTGTGCAAACATGGATGTGGTCCATACAAGCACATATACTAAATACACAGAGAGATGTAGTGTATGGTTGTGTTGTAAGATGTTTTGCATTGTGTTTTGTTATCATCAAAAGGCTGTTTTTAAATGCATCCTGCATAGACCTGTAGATGCCACTGTCCCTCTATCACCTTATTTCTTTATTTTTAAAGATGACACAGGCTGTTTTTATCAGGAGCTTGTTTGAGCTGACAGATAGACTACACAACAGGCTCTGACAGCTGACTACTAGATTTGTGCTCCCCCTACTCAACTGGTGCCTGTTTAACAGAAAATGATTAACAGAACAGAATTTGTTCTTTTTTCTCCTTCCTGTCCAGGTGTGGTTTCAGAACAGAAGAGCTCGCACTCTGAAGTGCAAAGGAGCCAATAAAACACTGTGGCAGTCTGAGAGCCCAGTCACTTCACCTCATGCTGGAGCCAACAGGGGTCTACAGGATGGTACTATCCCTGTCCTGCCCCAGGGTCCCTCACCATCCCACCCAGCCCAGGTGAAGGAGGAGATGGAGGAGGTCTGTTATTATGGACAGTGTCCTCCAGCTTACTCCACCACTGAGGAGCATGGACCATACAGCTTCATTTATGGGTGCCAGCAGGGGAGACCACTAGGCAGCAGCTCTAGCCCACCCCCAAGGGGCTACTGGTGCCAGCCAGGCAGCCAAAGCACTCCTGTACCACCGCTGTGGTGCCGGTCTCCCTTGGATACAAGACCCTACAGCTTGGGCTCCAACCAGGCAGCAGCCTTCATATATCCAGGATCAGCAGAGCAGATGTACATGGCCTCCTCAGCCTCCCACTCCTCCACCCCAGACACCCCTGATTCTGGATACTGGGACATCAATCTGGAGAACAGCCCACCACAACAAGGCCAGTACTCACAGCTGGATGATTCATGGAGTGGGGCTGCTCTGGCAGGCTGCAGGAAGTCCAGACATCCGGGGGTGGTCCAGTACGTGCCCCTACCTGAGCTGTCCCTGCAGGAGGTCCTGGGTGAGCTGGATGAGGACTGGCTGGGAGGAGAAGGACTGGGCAACCATGCCACTGAGGAGAAAATGGCTTTCTGCTGATGACTGTATTATTAGGATTTACAATGGACAATTATAAGTCAAATGTATTACCTTGATTTTAGTGATTTGAGTGTTGCTTCTGAGATGCATACTGGACAAAATCTAAAGAGTCATCCAAAAAATAGGATGCATATTTTCAAAGTCTTACAATCCTACATGATTTTTATTTATTCCATATTTACTTTGTTGTTTGGTTAATGCATTTATTCATCTATTTATACCTTATTTATAATTTTCTGCACTTTTATACAAAATAAATCACTAGTAATTGAGCATATCAGTTTTCTTTGTTTTTTTTAAAATCTTTTTTAATCACTTTTTTCACTACAGAAGTAGATGGTGATAAAATGTTGATTAAAATAATGATTTGGAATCTTTTTGTCCACAGGAGAGAGAGAGAGCTCTGACACACACACACATACTACATATATATGTATATAGTTAGTATGGTGGAAAACAGATAGCATGTAACAGGTGCCGTGGGGCTCAAACATTTAGCTGAAAATGACCTACTGAAAATCGTCCCAGCTCTACCTGTCTAGTTCCTCTCCTACACTTCTTACAAAGCAGCTGTGAAGCAAATACTGTGACATCATCAGGTCATTGTATGGATGCTGACAAGCATCCATACTATGTTATCCTGGTCTTTATTATTATTGCATAGATGCTGATTCAGCATCCATACTATGTTATCCTAGTCTTTATTATTGTATGGATGCTGATTCAGCATCCATACTATGTTATCCTGGGGCCCGTTTCAAGAAGGAGGTTTTGTTGAAACTCTGAGTTTGTTAACCCCGAAATGAGGAAAACTCGGAGTTTTCGGTTCCCTCCATTAAAGCCATTAAAGAGGAGTTTCACAGGATTGCAGGTTAGTGGTATTGAATTCGTTTCAGTAAGGCTAATCTGAAAAATGATGATCAGTTAATAACATCTTGCTGTGACCTCTGGAAATAAACTAATAATTAGAATCCCCTTCAGGATTTCCAAATGTGGTTGGATGCATTGATGGCACACATATTCCCATCAATGCACCTACATGAAAATTAAAATTCAATTCTTATATTATTACATCAGTGTTGGGTTCTTAAAAAAGTATTTTGATTGATGTAATAATTACTCTCCATAAAATGTATTGGATTATTTATTATTCATTGCTTTACAAATCCCATATCAACCACAATAGGAATTTTAAGAAAGGGTAGAC
>NW_018128200.1:990942-994759 GCF_001952655.1 Monopterus albus | reverse complement strand
TGCCAGCGAGCTGGCTGATGTTTTCACCACCATCTTCAACCTCTCCCTCAGCCAGAGCATCGTTCCCACCTGCTTTAAGACCACAACCATCATCCCCCTTCCCAAGAAGAGCCCGGTCTTCCCTTCCCTTAGCTATGCTGCCATAGGCCTAGGCTGCTGAGGGGCCCCATGATGCTCTGAGTTTCTCTCCCCTCTCCTCTCCTCTCCGCTCCTCCCCTCCCCTCCCCTCTCCTCTCCTCCCCTCTCCTCTAACTCTCCATATGCTTCTATATGCCACCATTTCAACTTTCCTAACTTTGTGTCTCCTCTCTCATGTAGTGTGTCCTCTCTCTCTCTCTGTACCTTTCTGCAGGTTGCCCTGGCCCTGGAGCTCTACAGGGTGCAGCCCTGTATGCACCCTGTATGTTACTGTAAACATGATCCAGAGTGTTCTTGCCCCGAGTGGAAATGTTCACATGTTGGTAATATTTGGGGAGTACAGTCTTTAAATTGCACTGGTTAAAGTCACCTGCAGCGATAAATACAGCATCGGGGTGAGCTGTCTCTAGCGCACTGATCACATCATAGAGTTTGCTGAGAGCCGCAGAGGGATTAACTCTTGGGCTAACATACACAGCAGCTAAAAACACAGCACTATGCTCTCTGGCTAGATAGTAGGGCCGGCATTTCAGCGCGAGCTTTTAGCCTAGCATGGAGTCCTCCTTGCTTGCCCCGTCTCCGTCTCCGTGTTGCTCTCCTGATTTCAGCCTGCTCGCTTGTGCCTAGTGCTCCGGAGGCTCTCCACGGGCGATGGTGGCTTTCCTCGCCATTGTTGTTATTGTCACTGGAGCGAACAATGAGTTGTAGCTCCAGTGGTATGAAACCAGTGGCTTTGTGAGTTGGCGATATCCAGCAATGCCTGTCTGTTGTATGTAAGCAGTGCATGACATTTGTGCACTGCAGAAAAAGCAAAAAACACACAAAAAAGAAGAAAACGAAGAAAAAAACGGCATTCAAGAGTGGAGCGCGCAAACACGTTTGCCTCGGTGGGCGCCATGTTCTCCATCAGCTGCTATTCAGCACACTTTCAGCCCTTTCAGCTATCAAAATGTTCAGCTCTTCAAGGACATTCATGCGTCTATTCAGAATTTTTTATAAACTTCATACTTTTAAAATAATATTTAGCTTTATTTTAAAAATCTTATCACATTCAAATGAATGGGAAACTTCTACTTCAGCATACTTTCAGCTATTTCAGAATTTTTCTAAACTTCATGTATTTGAAATATTGAGTGTTATTTTGAAAATGTTGCCCCATTCAAATGAATGGGAAAATTCTACTTCAGCATACTTTCAGCTAGCAAAACCATTCAGGTGTCAACATGTTAAGCATTTTCAGGTCGATCTTTCAGCACTCAGCTTCCATACGCATTTTCTTCAGAAAATGCATTTCTCTAGTTTGATTTCATTTTTTTATGTTTGAGTATAAGTTGATGACACATAGAAAGGTTTGTGTGCAAATCTGGACAAATCAGCAGCAGTTCTTTATGTATACTGTGCACACCTGAATGGAGCAGAGCCATGATTAGAGAGCTCTCTCGCCACAGCAACACCTCGACTCCCCAGGGACCTATGCACAAGCCCTCTTTGTGGACTTCAGCTCAGCGTTCAAGCAACAACCAAGCCAATAGTGCAGTAGATATTTGCTGGCTGACAGTGGTGCCAGCCTGCATGTTAGGGTTGTATGATATGGTAGGATCTATTGTGACACAATATACTGTTTGGTTAAGAAACCATTTGTAGGTAAATAAATCCAGTTCCTTGAAGATAAATAAATTGTTTCTTAAGTAAATGTCCAGCTGGTTACAGAGCCTTAGCACTTTGTGGTACCAAACAGTGTGCCAGACTGGTTTAAATGTAGATAGAACGCATATTTGTACAATAGGTCGTTCTTTTTGACAGAGACAAATCTATCAATACTGTACATTATACAGCAACTCATATTCATTTAACTTTTCATAGTACTAACAGTTAGCAGGTGGTTACAGTAGACTATATAAATATACAGCAGAGAGTGAGGCATCATGCTCTTATCACTGTGCTGGCAAATACAACCAACTGGTTGGCTGGGGAGTCTAACAGCATGAACCTTCAGCATGTTGTGGCCACCCTTCTAGCTTTTCTAATGAAAAATAGCACCTGGTGGTGCCATGTGTCAAGGAGGTGGAATACAGTATGTGCTTCTTCCAGGCGCTCCAACTTCAACAGTAACTCTCCTACAGAAACCTGAGAGGAACAGCTCTAGTGTCAGAGTACACTCATTATAGAACTTGTTAAAATGTTCTCACATTGAACCGAGAAAAGTAAAATTAAGAAAAATGTTGTGGCGGTTTTAAATAATAAAATGTAAATTGGAATCTTGCAAGATAGAGCCCATTAAAACACCACCTCACCTCAGTATTGACATCTACTTATAGCTCTGCTGCAAGTACAGACCAACTGAGAGCAAAGGATACACCTACCTTGCACCAAGTACAAAATATTAAAGCTAAGCCATCAACATAGAGGTTAATGATCACAATCAACATGTAAGAAAAATGCAAGTGTTCACATACACTATTACACTAACAGTGTTGTAAAGGAATGAAAGGGTTCAAAGTGAAGAAAAACATTTAAATGTGCCCCTGCAAAGAAATAGAGTAGAAAAATGCTTATTTGGCTAAATACTTTAGAAAATTCTTGTGCAACACTGTACCAATAATACAAACCCTAGCATGAACAGCTGGCCCTGTGTTGTGGTCATAACAATCTGGAGCTGAAAACACGGAAGACAGTGGAGATGATAGTGAATTTTAGGAGGAGCTCCTCCACCCTATCTCCACTCACTATACTCAGGAGCACTGTTTCAGTCATGGAGTCCTACAAGTTCCTGGGCTCCACAATCTCTCCGGACTTGAAGTGGACTACCAACATCAGCGCCATTATTAAGGCACAGCAGAGGATGTACTTCCTGCATCAGCTCAGGAAGTTCAACCTGCCTCAGGAGCTGCTGATTCAAGTCTATAGGGGAATCATCGAGTCTGTCCTCTGTCCTTCCATCTATGTCTGGTTTGGCTCGGCAACCAAACAGGACAGGAACAGACTCCCGCGGACAGTCAGAACTGCAGAGAAAATCATCGGTGCCAGCCTGCCCTCCATGGAGGACTTGTACACCTTATGGGTCAAAAGGAGGGCAAAGAGGATTTCTGCAGACCCCTCTCACCTTGGATACAAACTCTTTGAACTCCTCTCCTCTGGACGGCGCTACACGTCACTGTGCACCAAGACAACCAGACATAGAGACAGTTTCTTTCCCCGGGCTATTACACTGATGAATAGGTAGTCTATGCTGCTATTTTAACACGTGCTTTTTTAACTTGTGTGTAGTGTGTATTTATTTAGTTTTTATGTTGTGCACACTGGGGGCCATTGAGCTGGAGTTAAATTCCTTGTGTTCTTAAAATACTTGGCAATAAAGTTTATGCTTATGCTTTTTTTCATATATCAATATACAACATTCAATTTACACATTTACACTTTGGCTATCTTTATGTAACTGTACCAAATCAACTGAATTCCTCTGGTGTCCAGATGTGACAAATTTGCTATCAAGGTGCTGTAGAAGAGAAATACGAAAGTCACATACTACAACCATTAGATGGTGCCTGCGAGCTGGGATGAAAGCGGCTGACTTTTTATGACAAAGTTCAGTCTGCTGTAGGGATACATAAAGATTTCAAAGGAAAAGAAAGCACATTAGATTTTTTTTGTCAGCTTAAAAAAACTCTTTTCTTCTTTC
>NW_018128200.1:970923-990921 GCF_001952655.1 Monopterus albus | reverse complement strand
TGATAAAATCTGGCTTAAAACTTAAACATTAGGGCACTACTTTAATCTCTTTTCATATAAAGAGAAACATTTAAAACGCATTTTAAAAATGAAACCATGACCATCTGAATTTTTTTTTTTATTACTGAAAACAAAAGAATGTATTTCATTACATGCTGAGATCTGACATTTACAGTATGGTGGTATAACTGGATATTAAATGTAAAGCTGCTGGTGGTAGCTGTTAGTAGCTGTTTCTGCAAGACATTTAAGCTATAACTAAACTGATCTCACCTTGCTCTCATTTATTACCTGTGTGAATGTCCTGTTACACTAGTATGACACACCTTTTTGCTTTCGTTCTACATAGTGGGAGGAAAATAAAATTGTTTTGGCCCATGTCAATGAAAAATAGGAAGATAAAAATTAAACGTTTTGTGACTCAGAAATACTATAAAGTCACTTTTGGCTTTTCCTGTTTATGGGTCGCCACAACAAATCGTCACACTGACAACTCGCATGTTGACATTTGACATGTGTTCCGGATGCCCTTCCTGATGCAACCCCGATTCGAACCTGGGCCACAGCGGCGAGAGCGCTGCGCCTTAACCACTGGCCTACCAGGGACGGCTAGGACTCAAAAATATTATATGAAGTTCTATTTCATATAGGCTTCGCCCTCTAAGAGCTGTCACTGTTTGGGTTTATCCCTTGCACACGCGCAGTCCTGAAGAGATTTCTTTTGCACCCTCCTGAAGAGATTTCCTTCGCGCCCTGTGTCCTGCACTGTGCTGTCCTCAATCGGGTCCACTGTGGTGGCATAAATACCAATGTGACCTGTGATTGGCTCCCTCTTTTTCTTCAGCAGTCTAAAGAGCAATTCCTTAGTTATGTCTAAACAGCAAAGACCTTCTAACGCTGGACTCCAGTGCCACGCTGCTATCACCGTGTGCCCAGGCTGCGACATGGGCTTCATCATGCCCAGCGACCCACACCTTCACTGCGAGGCCTGCCTCGGCGCAGATCACACCGAGCTGGCACTCTCCTCCCAGGCTGCTTGAGCCTTCTGTGTTTGCTTGCCTCTGGCAGAGAAGCAGCAGCGAGGAGAGGCATTCGCAGCAGTCAGAGAGCGAGATCCTGACGATGACAGCAGCTGGGCAAACTGCAGTGACAATCCAAATGCCGGACGATCCCTTGGAGTTCCTCGGCGTGGGTGGGCCCAAGTCCGTTGACTTGCTTCCATCCATTGCTGGCTCCCCTGGCTCCCCCGGCTCTCCCCTCGATCTATTAATTGACATGGATGCCGGTGGAGACGAGCTTCCTCCAGCTTGCGGCAGACCGCAAGAGTATCTCTCTCCCACCAGCTGCCCCAGCTCTCCCCACTTCAGACATGAAGTGTGTGGCAAGGGTGATCAGCCACTCTTGCCACACAAAGAGTTGGATGGACAAGCTGATTCAAATCAGTTATGCTCTGCAGTTCTCCAGGTGCCCCCCTGCTTTCAGTGGATTGCTGGAGACAGTTATGATGTCACCAGCAGACTCTGCTGCACCGACAGTGACTGGTTTACATCCATCGACCTGAGAGACGCTTACCTTCACGTGCCTATCATCCCCAAACATGGGAAATTCCTGTGCTTCTCCTTCCAAGGTGCACAGTTTCAATACAACAGGTTGCCCTTCAGTTAGAGCCATTACGCAGGATGGGAATCAGAGTCCTCTTTTATCTGGACAATTTGATTCTAATGGCACCTTCCAGACCGCAGGCTGCATCTCACACAGCAGAGCTGGTGCAACACCTGACACAGCTGGGCTTTGCAGTGACCTGGAAGAAGAGTTCACCAGTGCTGTGCTAAACAATCACTGGTGGTGCACCTGAACTCTCTCACCATGAGAGCAAAGCTGTCATCTGCCAGGCAGGAGGCACTATTATCTCTCCTGCAGCACGTGGACAGTAGAGTCACATCCCGTCTCTCCACATCAACTGTCTGGAGCTGGCCACGGTACTGAAGGTGTTAAAACATTTTGCCATCACTTACATCGACTGGCAAGGCAGTGTTTGTCCCAGTTTCTGGAAATTGCACAGTGTCCTGCTCTGGGCCCACCAGAACATGCACTCCATCATAGCTGCGCGCATCCCCGGTGAGCAGAACCATGCCGCAGGTCTCATGTCATGAGGCGGGCCTCAACCAAGCGAGTGGAGACTGAATCTGTCCCTTGTTCAGATGCTGTGGGACAAGTTCGGTCAAACTGTGGCAGACCTGTTTGCAGCTCACAGGAATGCGTAGTGAGCTTTCTGGTTCTCAATGAGTGCCTGAGACGAGCCTCCACTAAGGGTAGATGCCTTTGTCCACCACCCCTGGCCCAGAGGTCTCCTTTGCGTGTTCCCTCCTGTTCCACTGCTCCCACGTCTCCTCTCATGTATACAAAATGAACAGTTGCACATCCTCCTGATAGCCCTGGAGTGCACAGGTGCAGCATGGTTTCCGACCCTGGTTTAGCTGCTGCCGAGCGAGCCGTGGCAGCTTCCCTGGCACAGAAACTCACTCTCTCAGCTGGATGGTGTGATCGAGCAGTTTCCCATGATAGGACAGCGCCTGTGGGCTTGGTCCCTGAACAGGAGCGACTGGAGAGCCTAGGCTTGCCTCCAGTGGTCATATATACAATTCAGTATGCAAGAGCTCTGTCAACAACTGGACCTTGCGTGGCGAAATTGACTGTTTTATAATGGTGGTGCGTGGAGAGAGGCACAGTGGAAGGATTTGTTAAAAATTCATATAGGTATACAGCTGGCAGCCCTGCTGTCTCCACCCCCACCAGCTGAAAAACAAGCGCTGGCATAGAGCTGATCACAGGTCACGTTGGCATTTATGCCACCACAGCGAACCTGTTTGGGGATAGTCCAGTGCAGGGCACAGGGCGTTAAAGAAGTCTCTTCAGGACTGCGCATGTGTGAGGGATAAAACCAATAGTGACAGCTCTTGGAGGGCTACGCCTACTCATAGAAGCTTGTTAATGAATGTAAACATCGTTTCCACAAATATGAACTTTTAACAAATTCTTCCGGCAGATTATTTAAAGGTTAGAGGGCCATTCCCCCACCCACGGCCCGGGACAACTGACCTGGTATTCATCCCATGTCAACGGCCCTACCCATAAGTTACTAAGAGTCAGGTTATGATTTTTTTTTTTTTTTAGTGTTTTTGGTTCTTATTTCTTCCTATGGCTGTTTATTCTCCTGTTCCTGCCCAATTTGGGTTGGATGTGCACATTTTTTGCCATTTATGATGAAAGAAATCTTTTCACCATGTGCTAAAACACCCGGTGTACAGTATATCAGGCCTCTGTTTGCCCCTGACCTGGCCTAACATGATTTCTTCATCAAACACAGAATGGAGACAGCTCAGGACAGTACACAGGATGTTAGGCTTGAGGCTTCACATGGTTTGCTGCAGTACTGAAATGTGCTTAGATTGTTTATAGTGTTGTGGCCTCATGCCATCATCCTCAAGATGTGAGGAAGGGTGTTGTCCTTTGTTAGTATCTGGCATGGGTTCCTGTCCCCAGAAAAAAACACACAATATGCTGGGTCCCAGGAGGAAACATAATTCTTCAGCCTGCTGTGTTTACTAAAGATAGCTCAGCAAAGGAAATACCACAGGCTGTCGGTGTCTGACATGTCTCAAGTAGGTGCTCCTCAGCACCATGCAAATGGCTGAGCATAAAGAACACTGACAATGACCCAGCAGTATTGAATTAATAGGAATTTCTAATGATTAGTGACAATCTCAAATAGTAGACTATTATTATTTTAGTTCTACAGAGCATGTCAGCATCTTTCAGCTCATTGTTTTGGATTTGCGATCTGTAACTTCACTGTTTTGGGTAACTCTTACCATGCGTCTGAGCTATGTTGCAGCAGGCAGCTGTTTGCAGCAAAGTAAAGCACTATACTCATTTTACACTACAAGTCCAACACAAAACCACGGACAAAGTTAGCAAGCTGGTAAAAGTAGCAGCGCACATAGCAGCTAAAGAGACAGATACAGTATGCCCTTTGAAAGCTGAGAGAGATTAATGGCAGAACTATAAGATTAGTGAACACTGGATTTAAGGTGGACACAAACATGAAGGGAAATGAATACTGATGTTGTGTCTGCTGGATGTAAAACAGTTAGCTGCCAAAAATATAGTTACTGTAGTATCACCTGTGGTTTGAAATGAATGTTAATGTCAGCATGCTAACATGCTGACATTAGCTGAATGAAACATGCTGAATGAAAATGCTAAGATGTTGATGTTTAGCATCAAAGGCAAGTGCAATGTGATGCTTTGACAGTAATGATTGAATCATGACAATAATATCCATCAAACTTTCAGATGTTAAATGGAAAAGTCCCCATTATACATGCTTGAAAGAAACATTTATGATCCTACTCAGTTGGCTTTGTTTGCTGTAAATGAGTTACAGTCAGCAGTGATTGCGTAAAAAAACATTTCCTCCAAAATTACACTGTTACAGTGAAACCAGCGCTCTGCATGTAAGATGTAACATCACATAGTTTGTCATGTTGTTTCATGGTTACTAAATAATACAAAGGTCATGAGCCTACTTCCAAACATACTGTTGTCCACTTCTAATCAGTTGAGTGTCTCATGTGCTGAGGGTTGTGTATGTGTGTGTCTCCGGCTTGAGGTGTCCTAGTGACATTTTGAAGTGATCAACATGTCTGACATGACCCACATTCTCCTGCAGACAATGTCTACCTACTTTTCTTTTCTATCGGCCTGTCTGTGCCTGATGCACACACACACACACACACACACACACACACACACACACACACACACACACACACAATCCAATGATTATTATACTTCTTATCCAAAACAGTGGAAGTGAATTACTGTTTGCAATTCCATACAAGTGTACACATACTGAAACACACAAAACAAGATGACAATAAACAGAATTGCCTCATTTTACTCCTGCTTACAAATACACACAGACACACACAAGTGTTAACAGCTCCGTTGTTGAACAAACTAGGGGCAGACAGACATATGAGTGATGGTCCTCAGCTGCTGGCAGTTCCAGGGATGAAGCTTAGCCTTCACTAAATATATGGCCTGTAATTTAACCAAACCCTCCCAGGGAGTCCACATTGGTCATACACTCTAATTTAAGAGCTCATCTGAGAGCTTTGTGATTGCACTGCCCCACTCTCTCCCATCTAGCGCCTCATCCCCAGTTATGATTGATGGTGGTCAGTGACAGGGAGGAAGTATGTGTGTGTGCATGTGTGCTCATACGTGCATACTATATGATTTAAAAAATAGTCTCTGGAAACTGGATAGGAGTCATGGGAGTGCACAGCTCCTGGATTTGTTTGCATTTCCAAAAATAAAAGAGCAAGTGCTTGCTGCCAGACTACAGTCCTCTGCACACAGACTGATATAATACTATACCATTAAATATGTTTATGTAATACTATACTATTAAATATGTTTATTTTCATTTATATTCATTCAGTGTGCACATTAACACAAATTCTTTTCTATTGAAAGGTCAGGGTCTTTGTGGAGAATACACTTGTGTTTACACTTCTTTACCAGTGAATATACCAGAATGTAGATTGCTATACCTATAAATTCTACTGGAGCCTCCACCTTTAAACTTAGCCCCATACAGAAATAGATGGTTGATATTAAATATCATCCACATGGGAAATAAGGTCAGCAGCTCACTAATGAACTCCTGGACATTGATGTCTTCTGGTACCTGGCAGTGATAACCTACAAATTTGCAAGCTAATAAACCTGAAATACTGCATGAACACAAAATATGCCCTTTACAAACTGCCCTTAAAATAATGGAAGTTTTACATGGGTGACTTCCTAGGGGAAAATAATAAAAAATGTTCTATTAGCATAAGAGATAAAAAACATGTGGATGGGCAAGGTGACATTAAAAATGTATTATTAGGAACCACACATACAGTTTGTCAGTATCAGAATGAAACTTTCACTATTAACACAGGGGGATAAAAACTCAAAATAAAATAGGATCTCAGGTATAACATCTAAATTAATATTAAATTGTCTGCCTAAAAATAGCTACATTTTGAAGCCATAACCAAAATTTCAACATAGGTAAAAGGTATCAATGTGAACCATTACATTTAGGTAGTCTCCCTGATAAGAAAAGGCTGGAGAAAAGTTGAAATGTAATTTAGATTAGAGTGAAGACTAAGTACATTTGTGTGCTTATTATACAGTATAAGGACTTAAGGGCTACGTTCTTTAGGAAAATGTCTATTCCTAAATAAATTCTTTGTGTTGTAAACAAGAGTGTATGGCCATGCAAGCAAGTCTGTGAGGGTGTAACGCTCATCACTAAGAAAACCAAGCTTTAGGTAAACTAAGGTACTGGCAAAAACTAGAGCACTCAGAGAACACATGTACCTCCACCAAGGCACAACATTCGCTCACACAAATGGGTCCCTTGTGAAAAATGTTACGATTTCATGTTGTTTACTGTATTTGTTTCCATTTACCCTGTCTCTCCCCACTGTTCTGCCACCATAATGCCATTCACCTGCCGCTCATTAACTCCCGGTTCTGCCTCATACATACAGTGGGTACGGAAAGTATTCAGACCCCCTTAAATTTTTCACTCTTTGTTATATTGCAGCCATATGCTAAAATCATTTAAGTTCATTTTTTCCTCATTAATGTACACACAGCACCCCATATTGACAGAAAAACACAGAATTTTTGACATTTTTGCAGATTTATTAAAAAAGAAAAACTGAAATATCACATGGTCATAAGTATTCAGACCCTTTGCTGTGACACTCATATATTTAACTGTCCATTTCTTCTGCTCATCCCTGAGATGGTTCTAGACCTTCATTTGAGTCCAGCTGTGTTTGATTATACTGATTGGACGTGATTAGGAAAGCCACACACCTGTCTATATAGGACTCTACAGCTCACAGTGCATGTCAGAGCAAATGAGAATCATGAGGTCAAAGGAACTGCCTGAAGAGCTCAGAGCCAGAATTGTGGCAAGGCACAGATCTGGCCAAGGTTCCAAAAAAATTTCTGCTGCACTTCCTGTTCCTAAGAGCACAGTGGCCTCCATAATCCTTCAATGGAAGACGTTTGGGACGACCAGAACCCTTCCTAGAGCTGGCCGTCCGGCCAAACTGAGCTATCGGGGGAGAAGAGCCTTGGTGAGAGAGGTACAGAAGAACCCAAAGATGACTGTGGCTGAGCTCCAGAGATGCAGTCGGGAGATGGGAGAAAGTTGTAGAAAGTCAACCATTACTGCAGCCCTCCACCAGTCGGGGCTTTATGGCAGTGTTTATAACTTTTTGTAAATTTTGCCCCATGTTAAAGGTGGGATTTTTTGGATTGATTTTCATTTTTGTTGTGACCTTGACCTTTTCAGCCAAGATCTAATCACTTCTAGGGCTGGGCCCCACTAATGTCTGTTCCAAGTGTGCTGATGACCCATGCAGCTGTTTGTTTGTAATGCTGCTAACCACCACACACACACATCCTTGTGGTGATCGCTTACAGGGTCTCTATAGAGACTTGCATTCATTTCCAGGAGACTTTATCCTAACCTTAGCCAAAACCTACACTTGCTCTAACCTTACACCCTGTCAATTTTATAAAATTCAATTGGTTGTGGGGTCCAGCCTCCAGTCCCCACAAAGCAGTGTGCTCCCATTGTTCCATCCCTACAAGGCCACACACACGAAACCAAAAGCATAACCTCTTTGGCAGAGGTAACTGAAAGTTTGAGTCAGTGATGGCACTAGATGAAAAGTCACGGGGTGAGTAAAATTCACAAAGACCATGAATGTCTGCACCAAATCCAATAATGTAATAGTTCACCCTGAACCACAAGATTCAAATTTACAGTGGTGCTAGAGGAAAAGTCAGGATCACTAAAGCACCTTTGGGTTAATCATCTTGGTACCATGCATGTCTGCACCAATTCATGTTAAAGATATTAGGATATTTCCTGTCTAGTAAGAAGCAGGGTACACCCTGGACAGGTTGCTTCTCAGAGATGGGGCTGACAAATGGAGACAGACAGCCACTCACACCTATGGGCAATTTAGATTCACCAGTCAACTTAACCTGCATGTCTTTCGACTGTGGAGGAAGCCGGAGTGCTGAAAGAAAACCCACAAGAGCAGAATATGCAAACTCCACACAGAAAATCTTCCTGGGATCTGGAACCTTCTTGCTGCGAGGCAATAGTGCTTAACACTGTACCACCATGCTGCCATGACCTGCTGAAAACCTTTGTTACCACATTAATCTCTGTAGGCTTGGAAATTGTATCTGCATGGCACATTAAATAATATAGATACCCTATTAAGCTCTGTAGGAATATAACATAATACTATGTCTGTAGTATAAAACATATTGTAAGGCAATAATGACATGAAAACCAGCAGACTAGTGGTTGTCTGCCTTGTGATAAGCACTGATTGAAGGCTATACAGCAGCATGCCCACCTTTTCATATAAGACACACCAATTGCTATGGAAACAGAGTAATATTGTACTGATTGATCGATCAAGTGTTTTGTCACTGCAGCTGAAAGCCCCCTTGTTGCTCACCTTTCCAGCCCAGTACAGGAAGCCCTTTTTTTTTCAGCAGGAGTACTACATGTATGAGGTAATTGTTTGGTCATGTGAGCTTCTGCAGCATCTGTCAAATGCCATAATAGCAGGAGAATCCTTGGCCCAGCCCCTAGCAGCTGAATGGACAGCTCACAGGAGTCTAGGGACCATCAACAAAGAGACGAGCCTACAGACAGAGGTTCATCTCAGCCAGGAAACAGGAGAGAATTGTGAAAATGAGAAACAAAATATTAATTATAGGTATGCTAAAAGTTTACAGTAAGGTGCTATTTTTAAAGAACTATATTATGTCATAGTAAGCTGAGTAACATTAAATAAACAACATTCAGAATGTGAATGTAAAATTTATGTTAATAGTAGTTTTAAATCTCATTAAACCTTACTTAATTATTTTTATATATCCTTGAACTGCTCAGTCGCGCATGTACACGGGTGTGTGTGTAACATGATAAAAGTTGTTATAACCCCTCACTACCTCACCAAGCATAATAACATATCCAACTCCACTATGTGAATTACTAAGTGCGATGTTGAAGTTCACTGGGGAAAATACTATTACCCTATTTTTGTGTATTGCGGCTTTAATGCTTTGATGCCTTTATGTAACTTTTTTATTTTAAGACTAAGTTTTCTTTCTGGCATTTGGCTCCTTACCTGACTCCAAAGGAGAGCTGCACAAGAATTCCTATATGCCTAGACTGTCTGTTTATGCATTAATGGCAAATAAAAATCTTGACTTGACTTGTTATGGATATACTGTAATGACCCTCCTCATAGACAACGGCATTAATGAGACATAGCAATCAGAAAAGTCTACCAAGGCAGAAATGATTTGTAATGTCAAAAGAACTGAACAAAATCTAACAAGACAGCACTAACAGTCAGTAACAATTCATAATATAAAAATGCCAACAATTCTTTGCCATTTGTATTCTAAATAAAGGAAATGCCCTGGATCTTTGACCATTTTGAAGATCTAGCAAATTGAGACCAGGATATTTTAAGTTATGGATCTGCATCTCACAGATTACATTGCCTTTTTCATACTTTTACTATGTTATACTTGGCAATATTTACAAATGTAGGCTAGTGAATGAATATCAGTGATATTATAATGAATTACATAACTAACAGCATGTTCTTTGCACAGTAATTTAATCACTGTTAGAAAGGGGATACTGAAAAAGAATCCAACTTACTTGAAGAATTGCACACATATTTTATGTAAAAGGCCCTGAATCTAACTCATGATTGATAAGATTTACAGTACCCCCTGTAACCCTTATCTCTGTAATATTAAACAATTTGTTTCCTGGAGATTTTTTATGGCCACTGGATCTCTAAATTCTAACTTTAGGAGTGTTTGGCCTAGAGTGCAGAGATTGAGAGAGACAGAGAAATGATATAGCCACATGCGCATGTACAAGGTAATTTCTCTCCATTTGTAGAGACGCATGCATTGTTAAGATTTTAAGAAATTTCTTACGGTCCTTGGTGCACGCTTCCTCATGAGGCGGAGTGTACTTTATCCATGGCCCCTTGGTTTTAAATCCAAGCTCCACCCCTCCAGTACCTTGTCCGCCAGCAGTACAGTGCGCCAGGGAGCGAGAGTACAGGCGTGGGGCACTCTGGGGAGTGGACACGACACACCGGTAGCAGCACGGAGTGGCAGCGGCAGTACTTCTCGGAGAAAAGACGATCTTTATTGGATTAAGGGACACCGAGTGCCTTTTAAGGCATTTAATGACCGAGGAGTCTAGTTTATTTTGTCAGCCGTGAAAAGGGAACTCCTTCACGGCCAAATTTGGGAGTACCGCAACCGGTGATGGGGAGGAGGGGACAATGATGCAGTTCCAATCCGGTTCTGTGCCCCGCGCAGTCCGCCTCCGACGCTGGTGATGCCCGCCGTGCGGGAATCACCGCCCAGCAGCAGAAGGAGGTCGGGACAACAGGACGGCTGGAACCGATGATGATGATGATGGCAAGGTCGATATCATGGCTAACGGAACCGGTACAATCATGTTAAAATGCGTCGTGGTCGGAGACGGTGCAGTGGGCAAAACGTGTCTTCTAATGAGCTATGCCAATGACGCCTTTCCCGAGGAGTATGTACCCACAGTCTTTGATCATTATGTAGGTAGGAATACAGTTCTTCTGTTCTGTTTGTGATCAGCGTCTGATAATAACATCATGACTCGTTGAACTGCTGCCCTTCTATGTTTTATAATAATTTCTGAGATTAAAATCTAATAAAAGTGAAGATAATGTATGGAATACTGCCTGAGTGAATTCCCTATTGCCTTTCCTCTTTCTCCAACTGCATTGGCTTGCATCTGTTGCTGTAATCAAAAGCACTTGTTTGCCTTCTTCATAGCAGAGAGGGGCTGAGGACCCTGACTCCCCCCTCCCTCCTTTCTTTTCTGCTCCCCCTCGCCACCTTCACAGTCTCTGTTTTCTCCTCTCAACTGCTCTTTGTCATTTCCTTGCAGTGAATGTCAACGTTGGTGGAAAGCAGTACTTGTTGGGACTGTATGATACAGCTGGTCAGGTAAAGTTTCTTTTTTATTCTTGCCAGGTGGCCAAACATGTCAAAGTCACACACATACACAGCCTCTCACTCTCTCTGTCTCTCACTCCTTCTCTATCTTGGTCTTCCCCATGTGCTCCTGGGACCAATAACTATCTTACAGAGCCTCCCATGCTCCAACAGGCTTCATATTCAGGCCAGGCACTAAACAGCAACAGGTGATTGTTTTGCGCATGGGTTTACTGCCAAAGTCTGGTGTACCATGGACAGTCATGGTAGTGAAGGGGTTTCAATAGTTCTATTGTACAGAAAACAGGGCTCTTATGTCCAGTAGTGATGTCACATGTTTGTTAACAGGGCTGCCTAATGCCTGGGCCTTTTCTTTACCATGTTCCATTCAGTGGGTAAGAGTTAAAACTGTAGTCAGCATGCACTGGCCTACACAAACACACACTGTGTTGTCATTCCTTGTGAGGACTTTACATTGACTTACATTCATTTCCTGTAGACTTATCCTAACCTTAACTTTAACCATAACCACTACTTGCAATCACCTAACCCTAACCTCATCCTAAGCTTAAACCATGTTGCCACCTTAAAATTCAGTGATTTCAAATGATTTTCCACAAGGATGGCCAGGTCCTCACAATGTTAGTGTTATAAAAAGGTTTCGATCCCCTTAATGTAAGTAATACAAAGGCACACACACACACATGGCAGACTCATGCTCAGAGGGGATGACAGGACAAGATACGTAAGTGAAAGGCTCTGCATCATATGCCACCAGAACTTCATGACCAAGGTTTTCCAGTAAAAATTGTCATGTGGACTGAACGACAAGTTAGGCAATTAGATAAGTGCTGAAATGAAGGATCTGATTAGTCAATCAACTGTTTTGAATATCGATCAATTATAAACTACATGGTTTTAAACAAAAATATGAAAAATTAATTTCAGTTGTGAAAATTTGGTGGTTTTTGTAGTCATGTATAATAAAATGAAAATCTTTTTGGACTTTTGGTTGGATAATTTAAATAATGTGGTCTTAAAAACTGTTATGGGCATTTCTTGCTTTTCTGACATTTTGAATCAGAATCAGCTTTATTGGCCAGGTGTGTCGGACAATTGAGGAATTTGACTTTGGTACATTGGCTCTCAATGTGCATGTACATATCCCCATGCAAGGGGCAAGTAAACAGTAAACCAGCACAAGGCTGTGTAATATAACAAAATAAGCAGTATTAACAGCAACATTGACAGCAACAAACAGTACAAACAATGCAGAATAAGCAGTATAAACAGACAGTAAACAATGCAGACAAACAAAGGAATGTTCATTGAAATGAGATAAATAGGAATAAAAATAGAGTACTTAAAACTAGAGACCTGTACAAGTCTGTATAATCTGTACAATGTGTATATATACAGGTATTGCACTGAGGGTTATTGTCCAGTCATACTGTCGTGGGTTAAGTGTTCATCAGAGTGATGGCCTGGGGGAAGAAACTGTCCCTGTGCCTGGTTGTCTTAGTGCACAGTGACCTGTAACGCCATCCAGAGGGGAGGAGTTCAAACAGATTGTGTCCGGGGTGTGAGGGGTCTGCAGTGATCCTCTCTGCCCTCCTTTTGACCCGTGCGGTGTACAGGTGCTCCATGGACGGCAGGCTCACACCAACGACCTTTTCTGCAGTCCTGACTGTCCACTGAAGTCTGTACTTGTACTGTTTGGTTGCTGAGCCAAACCAGACAGTGATGGAGGTGCAGAGGACAGACTTGATGATTCCTCTGTAGCACTGTATCAGCAGCTCTTGGGGCAGGTCGAACGTCCTGAGCTGGCGCAGGAAGTACTGTACATCCTCTGCTGTGCCTTCTTGATGATGGTCCCGATGTTTGACGTCCACTTCAGGTCCTGGGAGATAGTGGAGCCCAGGAACTTGTAGGACTTTACTGTTGATATAGTGCTGCCGAGTATGGTGGTGGTAGTGGTGGTGGGTGGGGGTTCTTCCTGAAGTCCACTGTCATCTCCACTGTTTTGAGCATGTTCAGCTCCAGGTTGTTGCGGCTACACTACAGGACCAGCTGCTCAACATCCCGTTTGTAGCTGACGTTGCCATCTCGGATGAGACCAATGACCGTTGTATCATCAGCATATAGGGTCCATACTGTATGTCAACAGGGTTTCTATGAAGAAGTGGCCACTCCTCTGTTGACAGATGTGACAATGATCTACACAGGCGGCATCAATCTAACCAAGACTAACTTCAGCCAGTATTATAATGGCTCTGAGATTGTGGTTGCTGGTCAAATCACTGACAATGACATTGAAACCTTCACTCCACAAGTTGTGGCCATTTCAGTAAGGATCAATTCACACACTGCACATCAACTGTAATCTCCTGAAAAGTTTGTAAAATTCCCTGTGTATACCTAACAATTCATGTGGATTATGACAGGGGGCTAGAAGGGTAAAGTTTTCTGACACTGACACCATGGTGGAGTCCCCTGGAACAGTATCTGGCAACCATCTCCAGAGGGTTTGGGCCTACCTCACAGTCAAACAACTTCTAGAGAAAGAGTGAGTGAGATGTCAGCTGTGTTTTTGCTCTCATGTCAGATACAGTGCCTTGCAAAGGTTTTCATACCCCTTGAATTTTTCCACATTTTGTCACATTACAACCACACACGTAAGTGTATTTTATTGGGATTTTATGTGATAGACCAACACAAAGTATTGCATAATTGTGAAGTGGAAGGAAAATGATACATGGTGTTCAAGATTTTTTACAAATAAAAATGTTGAAAAGTGTTGCATACATATGTATTCAGCCCCCTTGAGTCAATACTTTGTCGAAGAACCTTTTGCTGCAATTACAGCTGCAAGTCTTTTGGGGTATGTCTCTACCAGCTTTGCACATCTAGAGACTGCAATTTTTGCCCTTTCTTCTTTGCAAATTAGCTCCAGTTCAGTCAGATTGGATGGAGAGCATCTGTGAACAGCAATTTTCAAGTCTTGCCACAGATTCTCAATAGGATTTAGGTCTGGACTTTGACTGGGCCATTCTAACACATGAATATGCTTTGATCTAAACCATTCCATTGTAGCTCTGGCTGTATGTTTAGGGTCGTTGTCCTGCTGGAAGGTGAACCTCTGCCCCAGTTCCAAGCCTTTTGCAGCTTCCAACAGGTTTTCTTCCAGGATTCCTGTATTTAGCTCCATCCATCTTTCCATCAACTCTGGCCAGCTTCCCTGTCCCTTCTGAAGAAAAGCATCCCCACAGCATGATGCTGCCACCACCATGTTTCATGGTGGGGATGGTGTGTTCAGGTTGATGTGCAGTGTTAGGTTTCCGCCACATGTAACGTTTTGCATGTAGACCAAAAAGTTAAATTTTGGTCTCATCTGACCAGAGCACCTTCTTCCACATGTTTGCTGTATCCCCTAAATGGCTTTTGGCAAACTGCAAATGGGACTTCTTATTGCTTTCTTTCAACAATGGCCTTCTTCTTGCCACTCTTCCATAAAAGCCGGATTTGTGGAGTACATGACTAATAGTTGTCGTGTGGACAGATTGTCCCACCTGAGCTGTGGATCTCTGCAGCTCCTCCAGAGTTACCATGGGCCTCTTGGTTGCTTCTCTGATTAATGCTCCCCTCGTCCAGCCCGTCAGTTTAGGTGGAAGGCCATGCCTTGGTAGGTTTGCGGTTGTGCCATACACTTTCCATTTTCGGATGATGGATTGAACAGTGCTCTGTGAGATGTTCAAAGCTTGGGATATGTTTTTATAACCTAATCCTGCTTTAAACGTCTCCACAGCTTTATCCCTGATCTATCTGGTGTGTTCCTTAGTCTTCATGATACTGTTTGTTCACTAATGTTCTCTAACAAACCTCTGAGGCCATCACAGAACAGCTGTATTTATACTGAGATTGAATTACATACAGGCGGACTCTATTTACTAATTAGTTGACTTCTGAAGGCATTTGGTTGTACTGGATTTTATTTAGGGGTATGAGAGTAAAGGGGACTGAGTACATATGTATGCCACACTTTTCAGATTTTTATTTGTAAAAAATCTTGAACACCGTGTATCATTTTCCTTCCACTTCACAATTATGCAATACTTTGTGTTGGTCTATCACATAAAATCCCAATAAAATACATTTCAGTTTGTGGTTGTAATGTGACAAAATGTGGAAAAATTCAAGAGGTATGAATACTTTTGCAAGGCACTGTAGTCCTGTTGACGAGAAGAATTTCATCCATTTTGTTGACCAGGGAGTGGAGATTTGCCAGGTGAATAGATGGGAGTGGGGTGTGTGTTCTCCTTTGTCGTAACTTTAGTGGTGCACCCACTCTCTGACCTGTCTTTCCTTTGATCTAAAACTGTACACATGTCAGATGTTGAATAGTTAACACCTTCCTCAGGACCTGATTTAACAGTGTGAAGTCAGAACGAGTCACAGTCTGAAATTTGAGCTTCTCATTGGAAAAACAAAAACTAAGCACTGGAAGGTCAGCTGGGAATATTCAGCTGTCTTCTGTTCATTCATGAATGCTATGCTCTAGTTTATGAATAGCAAATCACAGTCACCCTCCCTGTTTTCTTCCCTGTCACACAGCTACCTGTGGCTGTGTTATATTTTTGCCCCGAATAAACATATGGTAGAAATGTTACTACTTGGTTGTGAAAAGAGAAACACAGCCTTATTGTCTCTTCTGGCATGTCTGATAGGGTGCATGTGTATGTGTCATACAAGAGGGTTTGTTTTTAGCTGATTCAGAGTGTCTCTGAAATGGAGAAGTTTTCCCAGATGTCGGCCACAGGTTCCGCTGGTTGCTGAGAATAGTTACTGCTCTTGAAAATGTGGCCCCCCGCCCCCTATCTCAGCTGACCGATTTATGTGGAGCACAAGGCCAGGTGGTAATGTTTATAGCTTCAGCATCTGATCAAAGACCCAGCACCCCACAGAAACGGAGGGAGAGAGAGTGAGAGGGAGGCAGAAAGAGGAAGAGAGAGAGAGAGAGAGACAGATGTGGTAAGGCAAAACGGATGAGGTGGAATTGCTCAGAAAGGGCGTAAATTCCATCCTCTTAGTTTCACTTTCCTCTTCATCCCCTCCAACTCAGACCTGTTCTACACATGTTTTAGCAGCTCTGTTTAGTATTCATATTCCCGACATGGCTGGAACTCCAATGCTTTTCTATACCACAAGGGGTATCAGCGACATTACAGATACACACCACCATCATGCCCTCATCACAGCGGCTCAATGCTGTCATGTTGGTGTTATATGCAGGGCCACATAATCACAATTTGCTCTGACCTCAGTGCCTCTGTGCTTAATCTGCTGTTGATGCTTCTCTGTCTGCTATTGTCTGCGTGCTGCCATGTTGCCCTTGCAGGCACCGTCCACTGAATTATTCCATATGGAAGGTCTGCAAAGTCTGTTTTGCTGAATGTGAGGAGGGAATAGGGGGAAAAATCTTTACTTATTCATTCTCCTGCTGCTGCTTCTGCCATGGCACTCAAGAAAATCTAGCATCTTCGCCTGAGGAGAAGCAGGAAGAAACAGGAAGTGCATGCTAAGTGCTGTGGTACCCATGGAAACGCTTTAGGGAGAGGAACAGAAGACTTGTGACCCTGTGGGATGCATGTCTTGTTGGTCTGTTAATCCCCACCTTGTTGTGGGACTCCTCCTCATTTGCTTACCCCTTCAAATGTTCTCACACTCAGCTACACATCCTGTAACCACTTTTACTTCACCCATTATGACACCTCTCGTCACTGTTTGGTACAGTCTGATCAGTCTTTTTTGACTTAGCAACCAAAAGCAGCCCAGTGACCCTCAGGCATCCCAACAGTGGGAGGGTGGCAGGTGGGGATGGGGGTGGAGATTGAAAATAGTTTTACCCATCTGGGAACCTGTAACCACTCAGCTGCTTAGAGAAAAATAAACAGGAATACTGTGGACATGCCTCAGCTCACGTAGAGTAGGCCTAATACCCACTTTCCTATTATATGGAGAGGACTCTTATAGGGCAGCAACTAAAAATTGTGACAGTTTAATCAGTTAATGAGGATTTCAGTTAACTAGCTGACCCTTTGCTCTAAAAACTGTCATACTAGTGAAAAATGCCCATGACGTTTCTAGAGAGCCCAAGGTGAGATTCTGAATTATCAACTACTCACAATGGCCAAATGCCTCAGGGCTTCAGATACTCAGGGGGACCATAGGCTGGATGTATTTTTCATATTCTATACAAACCCTATTAAAAGGACTTAAATCAGAAGTGAAATCAGATACTTTCTTACTTCTAGCCGACTGAAAAAGATTTGACTCACTTATCAACAGAATGTATGGAGGGCAGGTCTAGAGATATGGAGGTATGGCCATCTCCCAGTAATTCTCAAGGAAGTTCTGCGCTGTGTTCTTTTTTTTCAGTGGGGTTGCCATGATGTTCATTAAGATTATGGGTTTGACTGCAGTAATTAATATTATGAATGCACATTTAACCATCTGCAAACTCAATTTACAGTCTCAACTTTTCATATCCCCCCTGTTCAATTAACATTTAAAAATGAGTTCAAAGGTCCAGGTTGATGGATCCTCGCTTGATGAACCTGCCAGCTGGAGTGAGAATGGGGAATGGATGACATTACGTATAATGTTAATGTTTCAAGGGGAACAAATCTGGTGCTGTGATTGGTCCAACTTTTCTTTTTCTTTTGTTTTTCAGCAGGCTAGATGATAGACATAGGAAGACCTGTGTAATACATTGATGGTCTGTCTAGGATCTAACAGGGCATAGACTTGGGTACTACATAATCAGTCAAAATCAAAAGGCATCATCAGCTTTTTGTGTACTTTAGAGTGAGAAATCATACCAGCATACTTTGATATCAAAATGTCTACAGGTTGGTAGGTCTGCAAATGTAATTCAAACAGCATTAAATAGTGCAATTGATGGGAACTATTTTCCGTGGTAGATTAATCTACAATTTGTTGCTGTAGTGAGTACAGCTGCACAGTGTGTGTAGGACTGCGTCAAAACAAACAGAGTATGCGTTCATGATAATCATGAAGTATGTCACTGAATCAGTGCAACAGTGTGGCCCACTGTGTTTTTGGACAACAGTGGAGCTGTGTGACACAAAGGATTAAGATATGTCAGGCATTACAGTAGCTACACTGACAGTTCTTGTTAGTGGGATCCATTAATTGTCCTTGATCTTGCCAGGCTTATCCTTCAACAGTTTGTAGTATCCAGGCTGAAACTGCTATAATCTCTAATGACATAATCAGGGACTTGACACAGCTTCACCATATAAATGATTATAGGCTGAGTAGGATTTACCATGGTGAGTAAGTGAATCTTAATCTGTACAGTCAGTGGAATTCCACTTTAAATATTTGTCAAAATTGTTGACGGTTGATTTTGTCAATCAACTAATAAACCAATCAATTACTTGTGATCATTTCAGCACTACAGTTTGAAATCTTACGGATTATATCTGTCATCTAATGGCGGAACATTCAGGGAATAAGTGAGCCAGTATTTAAAGGGTATATATAAAGTTAGATACTGTAGTGGTTAAAACAGACAAGCTACAGTTAATATGTAATACGTAATAGAATACAGTAAGAGTGTGTAGATTACATATAGTTATTATATGTAGTAGTCAATAATTATTTAGTGTAGTTCTGTAGTGGTTAAAACAAACAAGCTACAATACCTGCTTCTAATGATTCATAAAAGGTCTTAATTTATGTGGCACCATGCATAGTGCATGTGCCACTGCCATTAGCAGCCATTAAATCCAGCATTAAATAGTCATGTTTTTGAATGGAGTATGGCAGGAAGTTCTCGCCAAAAAAGCATGAATAGATAGAGTGTATCAGGTGCTCGGGCTATGATTAATGATCATTAATTGCCATTAAAGAGCAAGGAAAATAGAAACAAGCATCAATAGAGTTTTATTTTTGGGGTTCATGACAGCCTGCAAAATAGGCAGATTCACAGATTAGAGAGAGAACTTAGATCAAATCAAATCAGTTTTATTTGTATAGCGCCAAATCACAACAAAAGTAATCTCAGGACACTTTACAAAGGTAAGGTCTAGACCTTACTGTTATCACTATTATTACATAGGGAAAACCCAACAAATCCCCCTTGAGCAAGCACTTGGCGACAGTGGGGAGGAAAAACTCCCTTTAACGGAAGAAACCTCCGACAGACCCCGGCTCTTGGTGGGCGGCCTTCTGCCTCGACCGGTTGGGGTGAGTGGATAGAGGAGAGACAAAAGAAGAAAAGCAACAAGACACAACAAACAATCAAACACGGGTCAGGTTGATGTGGCCGGTGACTGCTCATCAGAAACATAGAGCTCCAGGGCCAGGGCAACCTGCAGAAAAGTACAGGGAGAGAGAGAGGGCACACTACGGGAGAGAGGAGACACAAAGTTAGTGATGTGTAGTGGTGGCATATAGAAGCATAGGGAGAGAGGAGGAGAGGGGAGAGGAGAGAAACTCAGAGCATCATGGGGCCCCCCAGCAGCCTAGGCCTTTAGCAGCATAACTAAGGGAAGGCTCAGGGTCACCTGATCCAGCCCTAACTATAAGCTTTATCAAAAAGGAACGTCTTAAGTCTAATCTTAAAGGTAGAGAGGGTGTCCGCCTCCCGAACTGAGACTGGGAGTTGGTTCCATAGGAGAGGAGCTTGATAGCTAAAGGCTCTGCCTCCCATTCTACTTCTGTGGACTCTAGGAACCACAAGTAAACCTGCACTCTGAGAGTGAAGTGCTCTGTTAGGATGATAAGGCTCTA
>NW_018128200.1:951746-968724 GCF_001952655.1 Monopterus albus | reverse complement strand
CTAGTTGATTTTTGATTTTTGCTTTACTTAGTGATTAGAAGCATCCCTGTACGGGCTTGTGGTCCCACCCAGCAGCCATGTTAGAGCAGGCGTCTCTGACTCTGTTGACATAGCCAGTTTATCAAGCACTGAGGAGGAGATAGAAGTAGAAAAGGAGAAAGCTAGAAAGCAGTGGAAGGAGGGGGTGATGTAGGAGGGGATGACTCACTAATATCATTGCGCTCGTATGTCACTGAGTCAACAGAGCACAGCCACACAGAGGAACTCACACAGTGACTGAATGAAGACACTAAGTCTCTTCCTGTTGGAAACATATGGATAGGACTGTCATATACACAACAAGCCACTCTTGCTTCTTTTTCTCTCTTTCCATACCTTTCATCCCTTTCCAGTGATCATTATATTTACTGTAAACTCCTGACTACCTTGGTACAGTGGGTATGGAAAGTATTCAGACCCCCTTAAATTTTTCACTCTTTGTTATATTGCAGCCATATGCTAAAATCATTTAAGTTCATTTTTTCCTCATTAATGTACACACAGCACCCCATATTGACAGAAAAACACAGAATTTTTGACATTTTTGCAGATTTATTAAAAAAGAAAAACTGAAATATCACATGGTCATAAGTATTCAGACCCTTTGCTGTGACACTCATATATTTAACTTAGGTGCTGTCCATTTCTTCTGATCATCCCTGAGATGGTTCTACACCTTCATTTGAGTCCAGCTGTGTTTGATTATACTGATTGGACGTGATTAGGAAAGCCACACACCTGTCTATATAAGACCCTTCAGCTCACAGTGCATGTCAGAGCAAATGAGAATCATGAGGTCACAGGAACTGCCTGAAGAGCTCAGAGACAGAATTGTGGCAAGGCACAGATCTGGCCAAGGTTACAAAAAACTTTCTGCTGCACTTAAGGTTCCTAAGAGCACAGTGGCCTCCATAATCCTTAAATGGAAGATGTTTGGGACGCTCAGAACCCTTCCTAGAGCTGGCCGTCTGGCCAAACTGAGCTATCGGGGGAGAAGAGCCTTGGTGAGAGAGGTACAGAAGAACCCAAAGATGACTGTGGCTGAGCTCCAGAGATGCAGTCGGGAGATGGGAGAAAGTTGTAGAAAGTCAACCATCACTGCAGCCCTCCACCAGTCAGGGCTTTATGGCAGAGGGTCCCGACGGAAGCCTGTCCTCAGTGCAAGACACATGAAAGCCTGCATGGAGTTTGCTAAAAAACACCTGACGGACTCCAAGGTGGTGAGAAATAAGATTCTCTGGTCTGATGAGATCAAGATAGAACTTTTTGGCCTTAATTCTAAGTGGTATGTGTGGAGAAAACCAGGCACTGCTCATCACCTGTCCAATACGGTCCCAACAGTGAAGCATGGTGGTGGCAGCATCATGCTATGGGGGTGTTTTTCAGCTGCAGGGACAGGACGACTGGTTGCAATCGAGGGAAGGATGAATGCGGCCAAGTACAGGGATATCCTGGACGAAAACCTTCTCCAGAGTGCTCAGGACCTCAGACTGGGCCGAAGGTTCACCTTCCAACAAGACAATGACCCTAAGCACACAGCTAAAATAACGAAGGAGTGGCTTCACAACAACTCCGGGTCTGTTCTTGAATGGACCAGACAGAGCCCTGACTTAAACCCAATTTAGCATCTCTGGAGAGACCTGAAAATGGCTGTCCACCAACGTTTACCATCCAACCTGACAGAACTGGAGAGGATCTGCAAGGAGGAATGGCAGAGGATCCCCAAATGCAGGTGTGAAAAACTTGTTGCATCATTCCCAAAAAGACTCATGGCTGTATTAGCTCAAAAGGGTGCTTCTACTAAATACTGAGCAAAGGGTCTGAATACTTATGACCATGTGATATTTCAGTTTTTCTTTTTTAATATGGCTGCAATATAACAAAGAGTGAAAAATTTAAGGGGGTCTGAATACTTTCCGTACCCACTGTAAGTCTGTTCTGCAATGTGTTAGTGAATTCTTCAACTGTTGACCTGTACTAATAAAACTTCATGACCTACTTCTGGTGGAAACACTCATCCAAAGACCTGTTACAGTAGTGTGAGTGTAAACATTTCTGGACTGAGTGCTGATCAAACTTACAGTAAGACTGAGCACTGAGGCTACAGGTATTTATGAGGATACACTTAGTCTGTGCCTAACTATATCCATTGGCGAGTGGGCATATTGTCTTTAGTAATGTGTCAGGGGTGTACTGAAGAAACAGTGTGAGACGCTCCAAACCTGTTTACGTTAAACTGCTGAGTGGTATTCCTTTTGTGGCTCACCAGGAGATTGTGCAAACCAAGGTCATGAACACAGACACATACTGTATACGCAGCGTGTACTTTATCCCATGTGACAGATATAGCATCTCTCTCTTCAGAAGGTCATGGAGACTAAGATCCTGTGGAACTTCCAGATCTAAACAGACAGAAAGGTACTTGCCAACCAACCAGACATCGTGGTAGTAGACAAGGAACAGAGGGAGGTAGCGTTGATAGACATAGCAGTTTCAAGTGACAGCAACATCAAGGAGTATGAGAATCTAGAGAAGTAACAGGGCCTGAAAGAGGAACTGGAGAGAATGTGGAAAGTGAAGGCCAAAGTGGTCCCATTGGTGCTAGGAGCACTTGGAGTTGTGACTCCTAAAATGATAGAGTAGCTCCAACAGATCCCAGGAACAATAATAGAGCTCTTTGTCCAAATGAGTGCAGTGCTAAGTACAGCTAAAATACTGCCCAGAACCCTCAAGCTCCCAGGCCTCTGGTGTGTGTGTAAAACAGATACTGATATTTGTTCTTGATATACTATAATATATTCTATATTAGCTGAATGTTGTATTTCATGTTTATAGTATTCATGGAGGTGCTTTTTTTTTCCATTGAGGTGCCTCAACTCTAAACATTGTGGATAAGGATAATCACCTTTATTGGCCAAGTATGTTACACACAAGGAATTTGTTTCCGGTACAGAACCGAGGCAGCCATCTGCTGCGCCAGCTCAACTGATAGCTCTAACCATCAGGGGCAACTTGCGGATTCAGTGTTTTGCCCAAGGACACTTCAACACCTGCACTGCAAGCACCGAGATTCGAACCTCCGGTTGGGAGACAACTGCTCTACCTACCCAAACCACAGTCGCCATATAAAAATGGTATATGTAATTTTCAGAATCGGCTTTACTGGCCAGGAGGAATTTGACTCAGCTACAGCAGGCCTCAGTGTTCATGTGCAATGTAATCATATAACGGGCATGGTATCACACTTAATATCAAGCATGAAACTGGATTCGAAACCCACTCCCCCCCAGTTTATTTTACTAACTGAGCCATGCCTCCAATTCTACATTGCAATATTGATACATATTGTATATTTTGATACAGTAAATTTTCTGGAAACTCAAATGGTTATTTGTTAATATATAAAATAGCCAGGCAGAAATGTTAATGTTTTGGTAGTGAATTCAATACCTGACATCAGTCAGTAAATGTTAAAATCCAATATTGCTATAAATCAGTCTTGGTCATTGATTAGCAATATTTGCAACAACTGCCTCTATTCCCAGAGTTATACTAAAGGTCTACTAATGTGATTTAGTGTTGCTTTTCCATAAATGCGGGGACTCATCCCAAGAGACAGAATCAACACTGCAGAGGCTGAGATATCCTGACTTGATTCCTCAGTGTGGCAGTTTCCAAAAGCAAGTGAAATATAAAGTTTGCAAATCATTCTTAATGTTTGTCTCAGCTTGTTTGGAGCACCAGATGGTTTGCATCCATAATTGATTTATCGCATCAGGAAGTTCAGATAGTGTCAGGTAAGCTGTCAGTCACAGGAAGGTTGCATAATTGACTGTGTTGTTAAAACACTCAATCATTGAGAATCCACATTCTGAATTCTGGCAGTATAATAAAATTTTTTACAAAGCCTCTAAAAATGGTCAAACATCCTGGCTTCAGCGTGTGAAATGCTATACTTACTGTATTTGGAAGTAAGAGGATGAACAACTCATAAATCTTTGAATTAAATCCACTTGACCCACTCCACTGAGGCATAGTTGAGTCATCTAGAGTGTGAGCACAGGTCTGAAGAGTTGTAGGCTGTTTTCATTTCCATTGTCTGCTGTAATCTCATATAAAGTCAGTATATCTTAAATTCATTACACCTGCCTGACTGATCTACTGCTATTTGGAGAATCCTTTGACATTTGGATAACTATTACTCATAATCCATTTGCGTGAGAAAGACAAGTGTCTGGGGCTATAGCAGTGTGATCAAATTGTACTGTGCTAAGTGTGTTTGGCACAAAATGGAAATTGCTGAAAGCATCAGAATGACAGTCATGCCAGTTCTTGGCTGTCCCATTGCAACTGGCTCTGCCACAGTTAGATGTTGTATCCAATTAGCTTTGATTTCAGGAATGGGGACAAAGAATTTTCAAAATAAGAATGAGATTGATTGAGTTGGTCCGGTTGAGTCGCGATTGTGTTTACTGGAGATCAATTGATTCGTTATTTCTTCAAGCTAGCAGCAGAAAACCATGTGCCATCAGAATTAAAAAGTGAGATAGGTCGTGAATATTCATATGTGTGCAAGTCAGACACTCTGTCAAAATGGTTTATCTTTGGTGAGGACAAGGGAGATCTTGATCTGGTGCACAAAGGGCAGTCCTAAGTCTGTGAATTAGCCATTTACACCACACAAACATCCAAGATGGTAGTGTCTGGTTTTTAGCGTCTTGTCTGGAAATGTACACTAATTCCTCATTATCTCTGTCAGGATGGGAGAGAACATAACTTTCATGTGATGATCTTTACATTCTTTTCATTCTTCTTAACTCAGTTCCAAGTGCCTTTTTAAAAATATCTCTAACAATAGTCCATATCATTAACATAAGACGACTAAAGAGCTTTCTAAGCACAGTACATGTTTAGCTCTCCTGTCTCCAGTGAGAACTAAAAATCTGTCTACATTTGGAGCTCACTTTTTATATCTTTTAATAATTTATGAATAATAAATTCTCAGATGTTAAGAAAAAGAAATTAATCATATCTGCTCAATGTTTCTTTTATATCCCTCCATTCTGACCTCTTATCCTCTGAGGATCCCAAATGCCAGTGTTAATCTTTTTTGTCCAATCCTCTTCCAGGAGGACTACGACCGTCTCAGGCCACTGTCGTACCCCATGACTGATGTCTTCCTCATATGCTTCTCGGTGGTAAATCCTGCCAGTTTCCAGAATGTGCGCGAGGAATGGGTGCCTGAGTTGCAGGAGTATGCACCCAGTGTCCCTTACCTGCTCATTGGCACCCAGGTTAGTCTCAAAACACTGGTAATACCACAGGGGTTCATACTCAGCTTACAATTGCTGCTCCAAAGCCATATCAGGTATATGTCTGTCAGAATCTGTCAACATCTCTATCTGCAATTTCACATCCCCATTTTGGGCACAAATTTCACATTCAGCCTGCAAAAGAGCTTTTACACTCTAAAGCACAGTTTTACACTCTTAAAGCACAAGTAAAAAGCTCAAAGTACAAAAGCTGATTTAAGGAGGTAATCAAAATCTGAAACAGGCCTGCCTATCAAAGAGTATATAGAAAAAAAATGACACCTGGATTTATGTTTTAAAAAGCTGCCAAACAACGGCTTCATTTTGTAGGTGAATCATAATAGGTCATCAGCATTTGGAACATTTGTATGCTGGGTTTCTCTTGTCCTCGTGTTTCTCAATTTGACCATTTAGTTTTATTTAGTACTGTATGAACATTCACTTACAGAGATCCATCCATCATCTATACCACTTATTCCTGAATAGGGTCACGGGTGGGCTGGAGCCTATCCCAGGTGACAATGGTTGAGAGGCGGGGTACACCTTGGACAGGTCACCAGTCTATCACAGAGCTAACATGTAGACAAACAACCACACACACTCACTCACTCCTAGGGTCAATTTAGAGTCACCAATCAACCTGAGCTGCATGTCTTGTGATGCAACTAAATTCATATAGATGACCAACTGATCCTAAATATTAGCTTATCTTAAGCCTTTAAACCCACTGCCTGTACCATATGCCCTCTTATGAACTCATTTTGGTCTGTGTTCGCCTGGCAACCAAACACCAGTGCAGCCAGGGCCCAGTGGTAATGAAGGGGACGGAGTGGATGTCTGATTTATCTTGTGTCAGCTGATGTTGACACCTCTTTTGCCTGTTCCCGTCTTAACTTGCCCGCTGCTCCTTGGCTGGATGCTGACACACATGAGCTCCACAACAGTGAACCATGCTGGCCCAAATCACGCCATTCAAGAACAGGGGTAATGAAGGTTGCCTCCTGTAACATTGTAAATGTGGCTGCATTTATCATAATCAGTTATTACAAAGATGAGGATGAGTGGTGTGCTGGGTGAGGAACCTTGTGGTTGGCTGTTAAATTGCTTTGCACAAGAGCAGGAAGTGTGGGTCAACATGGTGTTGTTTCAGAATGTGAAAACAGTCAGTTATGCAGTTCAGCTCTTTGACTCAAGTCGTGGCTACACTATGTTTAGAAACAAGGACTCAGAAAAATGTCATAATACATGATTTTATATTGACATAAAAAAATGTCAATAGGAAAATATTAAAGTATTTAATACACTATGTGTATATTAATAGTGATGTTTACTTAGCTCAGAGGAAGTGTCTTTTATTTCTTTGAGATTGACCTTCGGGATGACCCCAAGACCATTGCCAAACTGAATGACATGAAGGAGAAGCCCATAGCCACTGAGCAAGGACAGAAACTGGCGAAGGAGGTTTGTATGGTTGTCTGAGATGGTATAATGATGAGGATGGTGTTTTCATCCAGGCGATAAGAAGAGGATTATAGGAAATACCTATTTTTAAAAGGTAGTTTCTATACCATAAAAAGATATGGTATGTTAATGAGTGCTGGTAGGCAGATTTTATTATGTGGACTAAGTTAAGCTATCTGACTGTAGCTTAATACTTGCCATACAAACCTAATAATAGTATTCATCTTCTAACTAAACTATCTTTAAGCACATTTATTTTCCTAAAAGTCAAATGATTTCTTATCTTTCACTTAATTACCGATGGTCTGCCCTTTTTACTCATCAGATCGGTGCATATTGTTATGTGGAATGTTCAGCTTTGACCCAAAAGGGCCTGAAGACGGTGTTTGACGAGGCCATCATTGCCATCCTAGCTCCCAAGAGAAAGAAAGGAGCTCTGAAGAGAAGACTGGGACCGCGCTGCATCAACTGCTGTCTAATCACGTGATGTATAAAGAGATCAGCAACCAACCATAAACCAAACCTGGAGATAAAAGAAAAGAAGCACAGAGAGCAGATGAGACAAATGAGAAGACTGAACAGAACAAAACAAGAGCTGCTTATAAGCTGCAGTGATCTTGAATGGTCATAACTTTCTCTCCTGCTGTCCAACACTGGGGTTGAGATGCAGTTTACTACCAAAGGAGCACAAAACCCAAGTCAGTCTCTTCTTCTTAAAGACTTTTTGCCTCAGAAGTAGCTTCTTTTATAACCATTTAAATCATTTTTTGTGCAAAATTGTTGTATGCTCTCATATGAAAAAGCAACATGTCATTTCAGTTATAAGAGAAATGCTACATTTAAGGAGATCATGTTATTTCTATGGTTGTTAAAGCTAGGTTATCAAGAGAGAAAGCCTCCAGGTGATAAATAATAAGAGGCTAAGTGACACTGTGACAGTGCCCAGGATAAAGTTCTGGACATAAGGTTTTCTTTTGTAATTTACACCACTTATTTATCTTTTGAGGGCCTGAAAATTAACATATACTGTGAGGGACAACAGATCAACAGAGGAAATGATGTACAGGTGACAGCTTTGGACACAGATTTGTATTATTTGGACCTTTTAATTTTGTGTTTTGCCTTATGAAAGCCCTTCATTTTATAGTATGGCATGCCAAATACTGTAATTTAAGACCATGACTGAGGTCTTTGTCAGGAACGGAGGCATATTATCTATTTAAAAATATATTATCCAGAGTTATTGATTCTCCATCTCTAAAACAGAGATCATCACGCCTGTGAAAATACATTGTCAACTGATAGTTTACCATTTATGCTTTAATTTTTGTGATCCTGCAATAATGTGTTATTCTTTTATCACCTTTAAAAATAAGAAGATGAATCTCATTTTAGAAATGAAACTCTAATTCATATCCAATGTCCAAAAAACATGCGCACATGTAGGCTACTTTCACCAAAATCAGGTGGCTAAGATGATCCAATACTGTATATGTAATGCACAATATGAAGCACAGTCAGCACCACTTCATTTCCCAGCACAACAAAGAACATTCCTCTGCATTTAAACAGTGTCCCTCTGCCAGAGAAGGCTGATTGAAGCACAGAGGATGCACAGTAGTCCATCAGGTACAAATGTGACCATAGCGCACTATCTGGCCATGCGGAAGAACAGGTTGCAGCTTTAAGTCTTTATACATCACTAACTTTAACCAGGCTGCCCCACAGAAAATAAATGTTACAAAAAGTAAAGCTGTTGTTAAATATTTATGCCCAGATGTTTCCAGGTGTAGCTGTTGCATAGCATTAGCAAAGTGAACCTACTAGCTAACATGACCGTCACTGACCTGAAAAAAATGAGCGGCGAGTTAATTTGAACCATTGGAAGATGGTCAGTATATTTGATTACAGCTGAATGACATGAACTGGGATGTTTTTTTGTTTTTTTTTAACTAAACAGCACACCAGTGCCATATACCACAAATGTTATGCTAACAATATTAGCCAGATTAAATGATAAAAATAATGTAAATTAAGTTAGCATAATCATATCCCATTCACTCACTGGCTGTATACTACTTTTTCTGACACATAGTGTATGTTTTTTTATATACTAATACATAGTGATTTTCTGCAAATATTCCATACCACCAATTTACACATCACATAAAGTTTTAACCTGCTGGAACCTAGTTCAATAAACCACTAATCTGAAATTAGCTAGTAGCTACTGAGAACTTAAGAAGGACTTTATAGGACTTTCATACTAAATGGTGACAAATTGATTTATGAATACCAGTACAGTAGCTAGTGCAACCCAGTCTGTAGAAGACAATCTTTCAATATAATTTCAATCTAAATCACTGCCAAATGTGAAGATAGGAGATTCCCACATGACAACCATAAGGGATTCATATAATGTATGGAAATGGCATTAGTCTGACCAAAACCCATGTAATTAATTGATTGATGTAATAAAGTCACATGTGACATTTTCCAAGATTTATAGAATAATTTAAATCTGTGAGCCCCCGAAACAATTTTAAGCAACAAAGATTTCAAGCCCACACCTATCACACTGAAGGTAACAACTTGAGGTTGGAACTGAACTTTTATGCAAGCCAAACATCTAAATGATCTGCTTTTTTTAAATTAAATTTTTAATGTATTGGCATTTTCTAACCTTTTTTAAAAAAAGTTATTAATTTTCTGTTCAGAGTCTGTTCACAGTTGATTAAAGCTTTAATGTAAATGGTGCTCCTCTCTATCCCAGCCTGCGTTGTACTTTAGAGCTGTAGAGTGGATTGCAGGGTGAACAGGCTTGTTTCTTGGACAGTTTTGTTTGCTTACAATGTGTGAAGGTCCACCTTCAGGATACAGGACCTAAGTGCCACAGCAACCAATGCATTCTGCCACTGATGCTTTTTTCTTCTCAATAAATGTGTGTTAATAAGCCTACTTGGAGAGTTTAACTTGGAGAATGTCAGATGTGCTGTGGAATGCATTTGTGAAATTAACCTTTGCAGTGTTTAATCCTGGAACTGAATGCATTCATGTTCATAATGGGTCAGACATTAGTGGGTTGACTTGATAAGCAGGTCAACAGCATTAAATTCTAAGGTGCGTGTGTGAATAAATACATACAAATTCTTTGTCCTTATTTATATACAGATATGCCTGGATGTTCTTTGTTCACAAAGTTGTTTTTTTTTTCATTTCAAGCCTTTTAAAATTAATGACATTTCATCAAATTATGCCTCAGTATGTACAAGGATGAATTATGTTGAACTCTGAAGTATTAGCACCACTTACTGGCTGCTTTTATTACATGCCCCTCACCTTTCTGCTTTTTAATCAGAAATGAAAGGCAACTTCAACATGCACACAATTCCTTTACTCTGCTTCACATAGTTTCCCAACTGAGAGGCACCAGAAACCTATGTTGCTGTTGCGGGTTAAGTAGATTTTTAATGAAGTATCTCAACTATATGTTGGGCCATTTCTGAATTTGAAATGTTCCACACTGAATCATATATTTTGTCTGTCACAGTTATGACTTTTTGTGTTAGAGTAGAAACTAAGCATACATACAAAGTTTGATGTGCAGATTTAAAGCCATCTCAAAGATAATTTACTCCACACCTTTATAGCCTGATCTAATATTGTTTATGAAGGTCCAACGAGATCCTACACTGGTCTGCAACTCTTCTCAGGGGTACCTCATTGATAATCACGATGGCTTCACATTGTAGTCTGGATGATCACCTCTCTACATCTACTGCCAGATCCAAAGACATGCAGATCAAACTAATCATACACTCCTTCTAGAGCACCATGTTCTTAAATAAGGGGTCTGCCCAGCAATTTACCCACTTAACTGTCAGAGTCGGCGCGTAAAGCTGCCGATGATGTCGAGGGTGAACTCAATTATAACGCTAGACGAAGACCAGGTAGAGTTTAGATACTTTACTGGTAACACAAAACAAACAAAACAAAAGTCCAGAATCTACATCCACAGTCAATGCCAGCAAACACACACATCCGAGAGATCCACAATCGCGAGGTCAGAGAGGAGAAATCCGAGGGTCGGTACACAGCAGGCTAACAGACTCAGGGGGGATAAAGCAAAACACGGTGGTCAAAAGCAATCCAGGGTCAGAACAAGTGAATCATGTACGAGAATAATCGCTGGAAAGTCAGAGCTGGGGTCTGGAACAACCTGGCAGCGTCCTGGTGGAAGGACGCTGCCTAAATACGGGTGAAAACAGGTCTAAACAATAGAGTCCTGATTAAAGTAAAAAGTCCGTGACTAAGCTATAGCTAAACAGGAAGTTATGTCAAAACAAAAGCATACAACCGGAAACAGGTGGAACAGGGTCATGACATTAACATACAACTAAAAAGACTTCAGTCACTAAACAAAACAAAGTTAAAGGCAGCAATAGTATCAGTTTTGATGAATTTATATAAATGTCTCACACTGACAAAATATTTAGACTTTACAAGCCCTGGAGAACAAATATACCACCATACAGCATCAAATAGCCAACGGTATAGACTTGTATTGTTCATCAGCATACAATAAAATATCATATTGCATGTAGGCTTAACTTAATGCACAAGTGACAGAAAACAAACCTTGATGTTCATTTTATGAAAAATTGTAACATTCACATTGTGAAATGTACCCGAGGCACCTTTTAGCCATTACTTTAACATCACACTATATTCCAGTGATTATATTTTGATGAATGCCATGCGTCTGTATTACAGAGCTGTGTACCGACAGAAAAGGTATCAGATGAGCACTATCCCCAAACGGAGACAGATGAAACAGCACTGCACTGAAAAATGGGCAGACAGATACATGGGGAGATCTAAACTGGCTCACAAGTGTCCATTTCTATCTGTAGAGCTGCCTGCTGAGAACAAACCTTCTCATTTCCCCAGTATTAGAGAAAGAAATTGCTCTTGGTGGTTAGATTTTTGAAACATTCCCAATGTAGTAGAAATGTACTAACTGACTTCTTGCCTCACACAGTAGGTCAGCAGTGTGAATAGAGCTGTTAAGGCATGCTTGTCAAATATCTATGAAATTGAAGTAATTCATTTAATCCCTGATGTTAAGTTTGGCTTTACATGTTATAGCCAAGGTGATTTGTGTGTCTATTTTAATAAGTAAGATTACAGAGCAGTACAGAGAGCAGGATGGTGATGTACTCAAGCACCCTTCAATCTATGTGAGTTAGACAAAACAGCCAAAAAGAATAAGAAAACAAAAAAAGATTCTTTCAGCTCTGTTTTAAATTACCTTGCCAAAGAAGGGAACCAGATGTTGCTCAGAAAGTGAGAGACACTGATGTCCTTCAGAACCACCACCTCTTCATGGTTTTCATCACAAACTACATTGTTCAAGATGACAAAATGCCAGTTATACATTCTTTTTTACTGGAGAAAATAATGACCAAATATCAAACGTAACAAACGTGTCTTCCAAGAATCCAATATTTTTCTGTAAAATTTGACCAAATGCATAGAGACAAAGACAACAGCCTGTCAGTGTAGTGTCTCTTACTACAGTATACATGCTGAGAAGTCCCTGCATAAAGTTGCATTTACACAATTGTCAATTCATTTATACAAAAAAGTGACTACAAACTTTTATAGCATTAAGCCCTAAAATGTTTATCACTACTGCTTTTTTATCATGCATGCATACTCACCTCGACTTATCTGGTATCATTTTGTAAACTGCATGGCTTTTGTTGTGCATAAAGGTGTGTGTAAAACCCCCTCTGGCTCAGTGTATTCTCCAAGCTGGCTTATGGTATAGTAAGCTTTCTCTATGCAGCTTGGTTTAGTCTGCAGCTTCCTTTGAAGCTTTCTTCTGCTTGCACAAATCATGTGTAGACTCTATTGAAGGCCTTCAGGTTTGTGTTTCTGGTCATTGTTCTTCTGATCCTAAGCAACTGCAGCCTCTCTTGTCTTATTACCATATGTGGTAATAAGAGGGTGGACGGCAAAGTAAGAATTTCATTGTACAGGGAAACACATTTTCATTTTTTTCCATCCTGCTGCCACAAGATGGCAACCATGCCTATGTTACTGCATGAACAGCTCCTACATGCTCTACGTGCAATTCATTCAAAACAAAACTAATTGAATTGAAATAATTTACTTTGCTTTTCAGCTTGTGAGCCTTTTTATTTAGATTTGGACATATAAAAAGTATTCACCCCCTTGGATGTTTTACCATTTTATTGATTTTATAAATCAATCATGGTCAATATAATTTTTTTGACCAAAAAAAAACCCCTCTTTATTGTCAAAGTGAAAACAGGTTTCTACAAAGTAATATCAAATAAATAAAAATATGTAATGTGAAATAAGTGATTACATAAATATTAAACCCCTTTAAAATGACTGACCTAATTCAACAGAGGTCCAGCCAGTTGGTGATAGCAGTCTCACAATTAGTGCAATGGGGATCACCTGAGTGCAGTGAATGTGTCTCAAGTGATTGTAGTATAAAGACACCTGTGTACTGGTTAATCAGTATTTCTGGCTACCATGAAGACAAAAGAACACTCCAAGCAACTTAAAGAAAAGGTTATTGAAAAGTTTAAGTCATGGGGATGGATACACATAAATTTCCAAGGCATTGAACATCCCCCAGAGTTCAATTAAAACCATCATCAAGAAATGGAAGGAATATGGCACATGTCAAAATCTGGCTAGGTCAGGCCATCTTCAAAAACTGAGTGACCATGCAGGAAAGACACTAGTGAGGGAGGCCACAAAGACAACTGTGACTACTCTGAAGAAGTCACAAGCTTCAGCAGCTGAGATGGGAGAGACTGCATACAACAACTGTTGCCTGGGTTCTTCACCAGTCAAACCTTTATGAGAGAGTAGCAAAGAGAAAGCCACTGTTGAAGAAAACTCCTATTAAATATTGACTAGAGTTCGCCAAAAGACGTGGGAGACTCCATGGTCAAGTGGGAAAAGGTTTTTTGGGCCGATGAGACCAAAATGGTGCTTTTTGGCCATCTGACAAGACCCTATGTTTGTCGGACACCAAATGCTACACATCACCGCAAACATACCATCCCTACTGTGAAGCATGGTGGTGGCAGTGTCGTGCTGTGGGGATGCTTCTCGGCAGCCAGCCCTGGAAGGCTAAAGGTAGAGGTAGAGGGTAAAATGAATGCGGCAAAATATAGGATGATCCTGGAGGACAATCATATTCAGTCTGCAAGAGAACTACAGCTTGGGAAAAGATTGTTTTCCAGCAAGACAATGACCGGAAGCATACAGCAAAAGCTACACACAAATGGTTTAAAGACAACAAGGTGAGTGTTCTGGAGTGGACAAGTCAAAGCCCAGACCTTAATTTGATGGGGAATTTGTGGCTGGACTTGAAAAGGGCTGTTCATGCCTGATCCCCATGCAACCTGGCAGTGCTTGAGCAGTTTTGCAAAGAAGGGGAGGTGACAGTGGTGCGGTGGGTAGAGCAGAGCAGTCGTCTCCCAACCAGAAGGTTGAAGGTTCGAATCTCTGTGCCTCCAGTCCACGTGTTGAAGTGTCTTTGGGCAAGACACTGAACCCCCCTGTTGCCCCTGATGGTTAGAGCCATCTGTTGAGTTGACGCCACAAATGGCTGCCTCGATTCTGTACCGGAAACAAATTCCTTGTGTGTAATATACTTGGCCAATAAAGGTGATTATCTTTATCCTTAAAGAATTAAAATTGCAGTGTCCAGATGTGCAAGCATGATTGAGACCTATCCACACCAATTCAGTGCTGTGATTGCAGCCAAAGGTGCAAAATTTTGACAATTCAAATGAATGGGGAAATTTTACTTCAGCATATTTTCAGCTATTCCAGCTAATGTTCAACTCTTCAAAGACATTCATGCTTCTATTCAGAAGTTTTCTAAACTTAATACATTTGAAATATTTTGTTTTATTTTGAAAATCTTGCCCCATTCAAATGAATGGGAAAATTATACTTCCTCATACTTTCAGCTATTTCAGGTATCAAAATGTTCAGCTCTTCAAGGACATTCATGCTTCTATTCAGAACTTTTGTAAATTTCATATTTTTGAAATATTTAGCTTTATTTTGAAAATCTTGAGCCATTCAAATGAATGGGAAAATTCTACTTCAGCATACTTTCAGCTATTAAAATGTTCAGCTCTTCAAGGGTATTCATGCTTATATTCAGAACTTTTGTAAACGTCATACTTTTGAAATATTTGGCTTTATTTTGAAAATGTTCCTCCATTCAAATGAATGGGAAAATTCTACTTCAGCATAATTTCAGGTATCAAAAGGTTCAGCTCTTCAAGGACATTCATGCTTCTATTCAGAATTTTTCCAAACTTTCTACTTTTTAAATATTCAGCTTTATTTTGAAAATTTTGCCCCATTCAAATTATTGGGGAAATTCAACTTCAGAATACTTTCAGCTATTGAAATTCCAACTTCAGCATACTCTCAGCCTGCAAAAGCATTCAGGTGTCAATGTTCAGCATTTTCAGGGCGATCTTTCAGCACTCGGCATCCATACGCATTTTCTGAAGAAAATGCAATTTTCTAGTATTTGACATTGCTTTGTAGAAACCCATTTTCACTTTGATATTAAAGGTTTTTTGTAATTTTTGTGAAAAAGGCCAAATTATATTGACCATGATTTTTATAAATCAATAAAATGGTAAAACCTCCAAGGGGGTGAAGACTGTATATAGGCGCTGTAAGTATGAACCACACCCTTCAGAGAATAATAATTGAAATTTTTTTTAGGTCACCTTACTAGGAAAAACAGGAACCACGAAGCTTAAGTGTTGCACCACCTATTCAGTATCATGTCTGATCTGTATCCAAATCTATTTCTGTGCTGAGTGCCTGCCTATGCCCAAATGTCTGTCAACACTTATGATTTGTGTTAGTGTCACACTTGTATTTTACTATACACTTTAACTATATTCTTCTTACCTCAATCTTTCAAAAATGATCCTGGTAGAATAAACTACACCTTCTGCTCATTTGGTCATTTGCAAGGATCCTTTAGTAGTCGGGTATATGCTGGGATGGGTTTAGGCTCTTTTTAGTTTCTCATTTATAGTAGGAATATCTTGAGACTGTGGTATTTTCATCAGATTCACATAGTGAGTTAACTTGTACTTACTGTAAATTGCTTGCAGATGGCACAGCATAGAGCTGGTAGGAGAGGCCCTTGTTGGCTAAAATAACAAGTCAAAATTTTTATTTGCCATTTATGCATAAACAGACAGTCTAGGCATCAGAATTCTTGTGCAGCTATCCTTTGGAGTCGGGTGGGGAGTCAAAAGCCAGAAAGAACACTTATCCTTAAAATAAAAAAGTTACATAAAGGCGACAAAGCATTTAAAACTACAATACACAAAAATAGGGTAATAGTATTTTCCCCAGTGAACTTCAAATATTGCACTTAATAATTCACATGGTGGAGTTGGATATGTCATTACACTTAATGAGGTAGTGAGGGGTTATAACATACTAAAACACAGTTTATATTCAAGCTTGTTTCCATTGCTTGGTAGAGAATGTCCTGCTATTTCCTGCTATTACTCAGGTCCCACAAGAGAACACTCTTGATGAGATGCTAGATGCTTTTACAAAAAATCCTTGTGGAACATTTTTGTATTATTATCATGATTATTATTATTATTATTATTGCACATATATTCTCACATTTCTCACATTTTCGTATTTGCCATCAGTCTTACTGTGGCAGGGAAAAACCTGTTGTAAAGTCTAGTTCTGTGTGTGATGATACTGTCCGCCCTGCTGTGCCTGAGGCTGTAGGTGCAGTTTTTGTGTCTGAGCAGAGAGTGAGCTGGGAGTGAGTATGTTTTCTTCCCTTTTACGACAACGCCATGTGTACAGTGTGTCCATAGCAGGCAGTTCAGTCTCAATAATCCTCTCTGCGTCTTTATGAGTCTTTGAAGAGCCTTCCTCTCTGCCTGTGTGGTGTTACCATACCAGACTGTGATGTCAGCTCTCTACCAGTCCTCTATAAGCCTGGGTGAGAGGGCGACGGTTAAGCCCTGCTTTTCTGAGCCGCCTGATGAAGTATAGCTGCTGCTGGGCTTTCTTCACTGTGGCAGCTGTGTTCTGTGGAC